>NC_053493.1:40388891-40506391 GCF_905171775.1 Rana temporaria | reverse complement strand
AAAATATGAGCTGTACTTACCGTTTTCGAGGGTATGGGTCTTCGGAAGCGGGCGTTCCTTCTTGATTGACAGTCTTCCGAGAGGCTTTCGACGGTCGCATCCATCGCGTCACTAGTAGCCGAAGAAGCCGAACGTCGGTGCGGCTCTCGGAAGACTGTCAATCAAGAAGGAACGCCCACTCCCGCAGCCCATACCCGGAAGCGACGGAGAGGATGCATCTCGTAAACCGTAAGTACAGCTCATATTTTAAAACAACTAGCCGATTCCCCTAGACAAAACGAGCATCCATCTAATGGGGAAAAAGTATATTGTACGGGTGAACCTCCGCTTTAAGGCAAATAGCAACTAATGAACAACTCCTGAAATTGTAATATCCTGGCTGTTATCGTGGCCCCAGGCTTCAGTACTTTCATAGTGACTGGCTCCATAATAAGGATAATAATTAACCTTAATAGAAGAGTAAAATAAGAACTTACTATTTATATAGTCATTTTGAATTTGTGGTTCCATTTAAAAAAAAAAAAAAAAGGGTCAGCCAGACAAGTGACATTTTCAGGAGAGATCAGCACTGGCCACTGCCATTCTTCTTTTATGATAGATTTTTTTGACAAGGTCTTTTGCATAATCAACCTACAAAGAATACGGATGTTGGTAAAGAGCAGTGGCCGATATCAATGAGATTTTAGGTGTTTCTGTAAATTAGGAAATTGTGAAATACTTGTCTGTCATCTTCATATCCGCCCCATTGGCTCTCTTTGGTGATGGGCCTTATGGCCTCTGACAGACGTGGGAGGGACTGATTTGGCGGGGCTGTGGATTGGCTAACTCTGCCTGAGAATCAGTCTCAAAGATATTTTGGAAGAGACCACATGACTAATGCCTAGGCTTTAATCACATGACCCGCTAACAGAGGGAGTCGGGACTGGTTTCTGTAGATTGGGTCATTCTCCCATTATTTTACCAGAGCAGTGGAAGGGATGTGATTTCTTAGGTGGGTATTACAAAAGTTATCTGATTGCTGTGGCTTTACTGCTCTTTACACCTCCCTTACCTTTGTTTGCACTGCTCTTGGATTTCGATAGATATAAATGCAGGCCGTGTTCACATATAACGGCACACTTAAAACCATTTTCTCTGCGAGTAGTAAAATTAGATCTTTTACCTTGTATGCACTGGGCCACATAGATCCATTGTTTTACACTATTAGGGATCTATTACAGGGATTCCATGTAAAAAGGTTGCTGAATTCTGTCCTAAAAATATCAGCAACACTGTGTCTTGGTGTAATGCAATTCAACCACTAGATGTCACTGTGATGACATCATCATATTATATCATGTCATTGCTTCATTTCTCTATGACCTCAGATTAGCCAATGGTGACTTTGCAACTGAATGTATTTTATTCATTATAGAACCAACTCAATGCTGCTTTTTCAGAAGAGGGCTATCTGTAGCTGATTTGATTTTACTGTTATTAAAACAATAAAGCATCTTAAACAGAAAACAATGTAGTTGTCATTCTTTCTGTTTGCTGTCCTTCAGTATATTGCACAGAATTAATTATATAAGTATTATTTTTATATGTAGTATTTCTGTAGTAATGACATTACTCAGCTCATGTGCACAAACGCTTTGCCCATACAGTGTAAAAAATGGATTTACTTTGGCACCCAGGAGTCATAGCAGAATGTCAGAATCAATGACAGGCGGAAATACGCAATCGCTGTACACACATCTGAGCAGTACTTGTATTTGCATTCAGTGCAAACATACATATGTAAGTGCTGATCAGATCTGCATACAGCTGCTGTATATTCTAATCGATTTTAACACTGTACATACAAATGCATCTGTGTGCATAAGCCCTAAAGCATGGGGGTGCTCAACCTGTGGCCCTCCAGCTGTTGCAGAACTACAAGTCCCATCACTCCTATGCCTTTGGGAGTCATGCTTGTAACCGTCAGCCTTAGAAAGCCTCGTGAGACTTGTAGTTCTGCAACAGCTTACATCCTGCTGTGTAAATATATATAGTATATACTGTGGGTATTATATTGTGTTGGTGTGCACTAAAATTCATGTTGGTGTTTTTTTTTCCTGATCATATATTTTAGATTATAGATTTAATTAACAGTTGCACAAATATTGTACAACATAAAAAATTGCAACTCAATGGGGTTGTTTTACTAAAATTGGAGTGTGCAAAATCTGGTGCAGCTGTGCATAGAAACCAATCGGCTTCCAGGTTTTTAGCTTAAAGCGTGGGTTCACCCGAAAATTTTTTTTTTAACATTAGTTTGAGGCTAATTATGTGAAGCAGAATCGGGTGTTTTTTTTTTTTTTTAATCAATGCAGTACCTGCCCTTTTAGAAATAGATGTTCTCTGTGGCTTCCGAGTATGATCTTCAGGACTGGGCGTTCCTATTTTATTGACAGCCTTCTGACAGGCGCATACAGCACGTCACGAGTTGCCGAACGTCGGTGCGGCTCTATACGGCGCCTGCGCACCGACGTTCGGCTACTTTTGGGAACTCGTGACGCGCTGTATGCGACCGTTGGAAGGCTGTCAATCAAATAGGAACGCCCAGTGCCGCAGCCCATACCCGGAAGCGGCGGAGAACATCTATCTCTAAAACGGTAAGTACTGCATTGATTTAAAAAAAAAACACCCGATTCTGCTTCCCGTAATTAGCCTCAATCTAATGTTAAAAATTGATTTTTTTGGGTGAACCTCCACTTTAACCACTTCCGGACCGCCGATATACGTCAGCACTTTGAAGAAGGATATCTTTGTTATGGCAGCAGCTAGCTGTCATAACCCTAGTATATTCTTCTTCAGCAGGTGGTCCGGTTTCCGATAATAGTGGCCTTTGCGGCAGATTCGCCGCAAGATCACTTTTATCAGTGGCGGGAGAGGGCTCTCCCCTGCCCTCCTCCACCGTTTACCGGAGCCAATGGCAGCGGCGGAGGCGATCGTGACGTTTCTCCTGCTTGGTATGGAGACGAGTGAGGGGAAGATTTTTCTTTTTTTATTGCATTTTAGTGTAAATATGAGGTCTCTTTGACCCCAGATCTCATATTTAAGAGCACCTGTCATGCTTTTTTTTTTTTTTCTATTACAAGGGATAAAAGTGGCCAAATTTTTATTTTTTTAAAAGAACAGTGTAAAAAAATAAAAATAAACGTCAAAATAAATAAGCCAAGCTCCGAAGCTCGCGTGCAGAAGTGAACGCATACGTGAACAGCGCCCGCATATGAAAACTGTGTTCAAACCACACATGTGAGGTATCGCCGCAATCAGTAGAGCAAGAGAAATACAGTAAAACCTTGGTTTGCGAGCATAATTCGTTCCAGAAACATGCTTGTAATCCAAAGCACTTTTTTTACAGGGTATAAAAGAGAAGAGAGGCACCTCTAAGTGAGCAATATGTTTCTAAATGTTGTACCTTCATTAAATGTAACCATATTTCTACACTTAGAGTCTCCTCTCTTCTCTTTTATACTCAGTTGTGACATGACGCTGCTTGTATATCAAGACATCGCTTGTATATCAAGGCAAAATTTATTAAAACATTTTGCTTGTCTTGAAAAACACTCTCAAACCAAGTTCCTCTCAAACCAAGGTTTTACTGTAATTCTAGCCCTAGACCTTCTCTGCAACTCAAAACATGCAACATGTACAACTTTTTAAACGTTGCCTATAGAGATTTTTAAGGGTAAAAGTTTGTCGCCATTCCACCTCCCTCTCCTGATTGTCAGAAGAATTGTGTTCAGGATAGGAACGTTTTGACCACTAGGCACAAAATCGCGGTAATCGTGGATTCCTATCCAGGAATGCCATTAAAGAACATTCATAAAAAAGGCCGGCTCATGTAGAGGGACATGTAGTTGCCATCATACCTTGTACAATTGAGAAAAATTTAAATAACGCCTTAGGATGGGATTTTTTAGGCAACAAACAAAATAAGAAAATAATATATATGTATATTGAAAAATAAACAATTTATTATACACAAGATAAATACATGCTCAAGATAATTTGATAATATCATGATGTTCAAACATTTAAATGCATGGAAATTTATGAAATCTGGATTATCTAGTGATACTGGGCCATATTCTCAAAGAAGTTCCGCCGGCGTATATGGAGATGCGCGGCGTAAGTGTAAAGATGCGCCGTCCTATCTATGCGCCGCAGTCACAGAACCAGATCCGCCAGAAACAAGGCTTCTCCCGTCCGTCCTAACTCATTTAAGTTTACGCAGCGTAGGCGCATATTTCTGCTGATGGCATCCTACGCGGCCATAGAATTAGTATTCAAATGTGCAAATGATGTACTTAAGCGGATTCCCGAACCTACGCGCGATCGGCGTAGGCTACTCGCTGTGCGCGTAAGACGAATGGCCGGCTGAAAGTTACTCCTCATAAAGCAAGGGTCTCAAACTGGTGGCCCTCCAGCTGTTGTAAAACTACAAGTCCCATCATGCCTCTGCCTGTGGGAGTCATGCTGGTAACTGTCATTCTTGCAATGCCTCATTGGACTTGTAGTTTTGCAACAGCTGGAGGGCCGCCAGTTTGAGACGCCTGTCATAAAGCTTGGTTAACTTTGCTCCAGACCTGAGTAAGTCAGCTTGAAAGCAAATACAGCACCATCCCGGACGAGCTGAGCAACCACACTTCTGGGACAACACATTCGTTCGCCAACATGCCAGGGGCAGGCGTGGTCTTGGCACTACTAGTGTGTGCAGAGGCAGAGGCGCGTAGAAGGAGGAGGGCACGTAGGAGGGCACGTGAGAGGATATACCCACAGCGCATTAGCCTCTTTGGCATGGGTGATTTGGAGGTGTATCGCCGTTTCAGATTCACCCCTCATGCCATCCTGGAAATTACCAGAGCCCTGCAGGATGACATCACCAGCCCAACACACCGCTCACATGCAGTGCAGCCACTGGTGAAGGTCCTGGCAACATTGCATTTCCTTGCCACTGGAGACGTGGTTGGGAAATCACAAACCAGCATGAGCAGATGTGTGCACCAGGTTGTCCCCGCAATCCTGAGACGCATGTCCCACCACATCATCAGACCCACCCAGGAGGTCCAGCGGCTGAAGGTAATGCGTGAGTTCTGCCAAATTGCCGGATTCCCACGCACCATCGGGGCCATTGATTGCACCCATGTGGCAATACAGCCCCCCCATGAGACAGAGCACATTTACCGCAACAGGAAGCATTGGCATTCCATCAATGTACAGGTGATAGCCGATGCCCAAGGCCTCATATGGCACGTCCGTGCCAAACACCCAGGATCCAGCCATGACAGCTTTATATACCGTCAAAGCGACATCCCAAGACAATTTGAAGAGAACGTGTATGGGGACAGCTGGCTGGTTGGTGAGTGACATGGGTGTCAGGTATGACTGTCCCCCCCACGATGCAGACATCACGAGGGGCACATGCATGACTAACATCCTCCTGTCTTTTCCCTTCCAGGTGACTCTGCATATGCACTGGGACCCCATATGATGACCCCATTCCGGAACCCCCAAACCCCAGGAGAGGAAAACTACAATGCTGCACACATACGCACCCGTGCAGTGGTGGAGTGCACATTTGGCATCCTGAAGTCCCGTTTCAGATGCCTGGATAATACTGGGGGTACCCTGTTGTATTCCCCAAACTTTGTGTGCCAGATCATCGCTGCATGTTGTGTGCTGCACAACTTTGCAGTGAGAAAGGGCCTGGAGATTGACCTACGTGATGACCTGACCCCCCAACCAGACATTCCCCCCCTAACCGAGGGTACCACGTCTTCTGAGGGATCAGCAATCAGGAGATGTCTCGTGGACCGAATCTTTGAACGTTAAAAATACACATTAAACATGGCACAATGAAAATGCACGCATGCACACCACTGTGGTCCCTAGCACACACACCCCACATGCACATCCCATTGGATTAGACCGAAGTACACCGCACGGTACGAAGGAGCAGCAACGCCGCGTCAAGGCCCCAATGATGTTGCTGTCCATACATACACCTTTCACACGGACCTGGGGAGAACTAATCCACAGCGACCGAGGGTGACACCCCTTACTGGCAGGAGTGTCACCCCCCCCCCACATTCACACACCATTCACACTGTACTATGCACTACTTTGTGCAGCACCCAAAAAAAAAAAAAGCTTAATCAGAGCACAAATAATAATAAAACTCTTAATCAGAGCACAAATAATAATAAAACTCTTAATCAGAGCAAATATAATATTAAATTAAAAAATCACTGGCCCCGGCGCGGGCTGCGCCTGGTGCCCAGGTTCCTGGCCCTCACTTGCCTGGGGGGAGCCTCATTTGGGGGTAGAGGAGCATCCCCAGGTGGATGAGCATCCCCAGGTGCTTCCCTGGCTGCCTGATCTTCCCTCTAAAGCCACCGCTATGCGGGTGAGCAGGGCCTCCTGGGAAGCAGTCTGGGCCTGAACAGCCATCCGCAGGCACATTACCTCCCCCACTAGTTCTGCCGTGGTGTTCTGCAGCTCACCCAGGCTGGTGATTGTGGCTGCAGAGTTTCCAGCCACATCCTGGAGAGCATCCGGCACTGCTCCAGAGGAGGACAGGCTGTTGTTCAGGCACCTCAATTCCTCCACAATGTCCCCCATATGGCGGCTTTGCTGGTCCTGCTGCTTGGCCAGCTTTTCGTGCAGCATTCCTGCCACACCCCTTGTTTTGTGGGTCGCCTTCCTGGGGACAGGAGTGGCTGGGGCCCTTGAATAGGGGGAGGACCTTGAGGGGCTGGTGATGAGGGGGATGGGACGGGAGGGACTGGAGAAGGTGTTGGAAGACCCTGAGGGGCTGGAGATGCGGTGGCTTTGGGATGGTCCTGCCACCACATGCGAGTCATCTAAAAATAAGAAGACCTCCTGCTCGCTGTGGACCACCTCTTCATGGACCACCTCCTCATGGCCGATCTCCTCCTCAACCACCTCCTGCGCGGAGGACTGCCCACTCCCCTCCACCAAAGCCTGTTGGCTTCCCAGGGGGTCAGCCACTGAAGCAGGCTGCTCGGGGGATGGTGTGTGACGGCCACTGGCAGCATTAGACGGCCCAACTCCCTCCTGCACACCTGTGGATGACACAAAACATTAACATGTTGGTGGACCCACACACTTGTCACATGTCCCCCCCCCCCAAACATGCTACACACCAGATAGAAGATAAAACACACTTACCTGTCCTCATGGGCGGCTCACTTGAGTCATGGCCCTCCAGGCCCTCCACCTGCTCCCTCCGAAGGCAGCGGGCAATCACTTCCTCCTCCTCTGTGAGCCTGATCAGACAGGGTGGCCCACCTCCAGTGCCCCTGGCATGTTTTGAAATGATGGCCATCTTATTTCTGACCACACCCCGCAGGTCATTCATTTTCTTCACAATGTCCTGGGGGGTCCTCACCTCATGGCCTAAGGCATTGACCTGGGCAGCCACTTTTTTTAGGATCTCCTCCTTTTTTATTTTACTAGTGCTGGCACTATCTGCACCATGGAGCCTGGAATCAAATCGCTCAATGGCTGAGACGATAATGGCCCTCTCAGCATGGCTGTAGTTTTTTTTCCGTTTTTCTTTCGGTCCAGGCATAGCAGCAAAGTGTAATCTCCAAACACCAAAATAAATCCAATGGAGTCACTTTGCACTAGTTGGGCGGATGTGCTGAGGCTTTTATGCACTGGGCCGGCCCAACTCAGCGGAGATGTACGCCTATTGTTGTTTTGGGCATGCGCAGAGGGCGGGGCACGTCCGGCGCATGCTCTGTTCGGTCTGGACATTATTTGCATGGGGTCACGGTTCATTAGAATGCTTCACGCCCACATCCCTCCTACCGTCACTTGCGCCTGCTTACGCCGACACATTTAAGTTAGGCGAGCGCAGCGTAGGACGCATGTGGTCCAGGAATATGGTCCGGCTCTCTCCAAGTTAAGCCGGCGGTGCGCATCTGAGATGCGCTACGCCTGACTAAATATGCGCCGATCTACGAGAATATGGGCCACTATCCATCATCTAATACAAAACCCCCAGATCAACTGGTGGCAGTAAAGGCGCGTTTCAAATGAAAAAAACATTCTTCCTCAGGGAATACTGTAGTATCACAATCTACAATAAATCAAGACAAAACATTCCATTTAGTATTAAAGCAATCAAAAATCTAATTTCTCACACTTTCTGAAGTGTATCCAAAATAGTGACTCACTTTTCACATGTCAATGATTTCAAAGCAAGTGGATGCATTTCCCATGGTGACCACAAAGGGGAGCTCATTTCATATTCGCAATATGAAATATGAAATGAGCTCCCCTTTGTGGTCACCATGGGAAATACATCCACTTGCTTTGAAATCATTGACATGTGAAAAGTGAGTCACTATTTTGGATACACTTCAGAAAGTGTGAGAAATTTGATTGCTTTGTTTATACTAAATGGAAATTTTTGTCTTGATTTATTGTGGACTGTTATACTGTTATACTTCCTCAGTACAGGGCTCCTTTACACTGCTTCATTTCCAACTCTTGTCCCATTCTGTTTGGCCTAAATGCTAAAAAAAAAAAAAAAAACAAGACACACCTAGATTCACATCATTTATCATACTTTATTTACTGACCTGGCGAGATCATTACAGACACGCAGTTCTCTTCTTCCTTTTCTTCCAAGAATTTTTTTTTTTTTTAGTAGAACAAAGATGGTCAATAAACTGGGGAATGATATCTTATCTCCGCATGGGTCAAAGTTTCCGGAATGATAGGTGTGTTTTCAGTTACACTGTGTGCATTGGTAGCGGGGTGATGTGAGTTTTCATTGAGGAGTGTTCTCTGTGTCGCTCAGTGTACCCATTCATGGTAATGTAATTACAGAAGTGGGAGCCATAAGCAAATTCTCTATATGGGTTCAGATCCTTTGACCTTACAATAAGTAGCTCAGAAACTCGAGTGACCCATTCCAGGCAAGTTCTCTGATGCAAACCTTGGAAACAGATTCCATTCCATTATCTTTTTGCAGCATGCTCTAATATACATTATATTATTAAAAGTATTGGGACACCTGCCTTTACACGCACATGAACTTTAATGGCGTCTTAAGCCGCGTACACATGATAATATACGCGGTTTACGTAAGTCGTGCGCCCGGCGTAAAGTTATTCCCCATATATGAGGCGCAACTCATGCAAACGTATGGACCAGGGAACACAGCCGTCGTATTTTACGTCGTTCGTGAATAGGGCTGGGCGTAGGTTACGTTCACGTCGTAGGCAGTGATCCGTCGTATCTTAGGGAGTAGTTTCGACGTGATTCTGAGCATGCGCACTGGGATACGTCCACGGGACGGCGCATGCGCCGTTCGTTTTAAGTACTTCTATGACGCTTGGCCCATCATTTGCATGGGGTCACGCCTCATTAGCATGGCTCACGCCCACTTCCACTTACGACGGCTTACGCCGAGGGAGCCCAGCGCAGATTTGGCAGCACTGGCTTTATGAATCCAGTGCTTGCCTCTCTGCGCTACGTCGGCGTAGCGTATATTAGATACGCTACGCCGGCATAAATATGCGCCGATGTATGTGAATCCGGGCCTATATCTGTAGATGGGTAACTGAAGCTTGGAGTGGAGCTATCTGGGGTGCTCTCCGCTCTCTCTCCTTCCCCCTTCTTTTCCTACTCTTCTTCCTTCCCTTTCCTAACAGATTTTGAGAATTCTAGTTAGAACGTTCTCAGCTGCAAGGTGACGTCCATGTACATCACATTCCGCTTGTCTTACTATTTCTCATTCAAAGTTTTGTCTTGGTAGGAGAACCGCTCTGTCTGTGAAATTTTTGCCAAACCTTGCCTGTTTATCTCTACCACTTTGATATGACTGGGAGTCAAGGGACATTCTTTTTCCTTGTTTTCTAACCGTGTATGGCCAGCATAATAAGAAAAATATAAATCGCGCTACCTCAACCACCCTTCTTGACAAATACAAACGTATGCAAGTGGGTAATCTTTTGCACCATCCACTGCTCTACTGACACCATCCTCTGCTCTACTGACACCGTCCTCTGCTCTACTGACACCGTCCTCTGCTCTACTGACACCGTCCTCTGCTCTACTGACACCGTCCTCTGCTCTACTGACACCGTCCTCTGCTCTACTGACACCGTCCACTGCTCTACTGACACCGTCCTCTGCTCTACTGACACCGTCCTCTGCTACTGACACTGTCCACTGCTCTACTGACACCATCCTCTGCTCTACTGACACCGTCCTCTGCTCTACTGACACCGTCCACTGCTCTACTGACACCGTCCTCTGCTCTACTGACACCGTCCTCTGCTACTGACACTGTCCACTGCTCTACTGACACCATCCTCTGCTCTACTGACACCGTCCTCTGCTCTACTGACACCGTCCTCTGCTCTACTGACACTGTCCACTGCTCTACTGACACTGTCCACTGCTCTACTGACACTGTCCACTGCTCTACTGACACCATCCACTGGTCTACTGGCACCGTCCACTCCTCTACTGACACCGTCCTCTGCTCTACTGACACTGTCCACTGGTCTACTGACACCGTCCACTGCTCTACTGACACCGTCCACTGCTCTACTGACAGCTCGATACGCCGACTGTAGCCTAAGATACCACTGGCATAAGGCTCTTATGCCGTCGTATCTTAGGCTGCATTCTGACGCTGGCCACTAGGTGGCGTTCCCGTAGTTGTCAGCATAGAGTATGCAAATTGCATACTCACGCCGATTCACAAACGTACGCGCGCCCGGCGGTCGTGTTTTACGTCGTTTGCGTTCGTCGCTTTCGTCGTAAGGCTCCTCCTGCTATTAGGAGGCGCAGCCAATGGTAAGTATACACGTCGTTCCCGCGTCGCAATTTTCGAAATTTACGTTGTTTGCGTAAGTGAATCGTGAATGGCGCTGAACGCCATTTACGTTCACTTCAAAGCAAATGACGTCCTTGCGACGTCATTTACCGCAATGCACGGCGGGAAATTTTCCCGACGGAGCATGCGCAGTACGTTTGGCGCGGGAACGCGCCTAATTTAAATGATCCACTCCCCCTACAGGATCATTTAAATTACGCGTGCTTACGCCGGCCCCTTTTACGAAACGCCGCCGCAAATTACGGAGCAAATGCTTCGTGAATAAAACGTTGCTCAAGTAATTTACGGAGGCGTAGCGTAAAAACGGTACGCTGCACCGCCGTAGCAGTGCGCGCCCCTACCTGAATCTACCCCAGTGTCTACTGCTCTACTGACTGACACTATCCCTTTTTAAGGTAGGCCAAGTTTATATTTTTCCAGTGACGTTGGTTCTTTTATTTTTTTTTAAGTTTTCCTTACTATTTCATTAGGCCTTGCTAGTTAAAAAGGGATGCAAGCGCCAGTGATCTTTTTTTTTTTTAAAGGTAAAATTTTGATTGATTTTTAGTACAAAACACACAACAGACACCAAACACATATCTGGAGTGAACATCGCTCATTCCATTACAAAAATCTGGTAGCTGATAAACATTGAGTAGATACATAGCAACCCAATAATCACATGTCAATTTGCCCAATCACGACCGTTCGAAGGGGTAGGAGCTTCATTCAGATTTCAAGGAGCAGATGGTATGCTACTCTCGGAGCTAACCCAGGAGCCCCAAACCTTTAAGAATTTTTTCGGGCACCCTCTGGCTTCATATGTCAGCTTATATAGCGGTGTAGCATGATTAATGGTAGTAAGCCAAAAGGCTATGGTAGGCGAGGATTGAGACTTCCAGTGGAAGGTTATCGATTTCTTAGCATAAAACAATACTATACGCATAAAAGTTTGCACACTCTTAGATATACCGTCATCATCAATATAGCCCAGTAAACACCTCAAGGGATTACATATATTGGGTATCTGTGTTAGGGAGCTAATAAAGGCCGTGACCTCAGACCAGAACTTCCTAATCGACGCACAGTCCCACATCAAGTGAAAAAACGTGCCATCAGCCATGCCGCATCAGGGGCATAGTCTTTTAAGTTCGAACAGTAAACATGGTGTAAAGTAAGATCTGTATAGCAGTTTAGTGTGTATCACCTTGTGACAGGAAGAAATGACCGAGGGAACCTGAAGGGGAAGAACCTCCTGCCAGATGTCCTCTGTCAGATCAGGGATGTCAGCTCTCCAGCTATTGGCTGTACTGCTGAGCCTATGATTCAAAAAAAAGAGGGGGAGAGGTGAAAAGAGGAAGGAGGGAAAAGAAATGAAAAGAGAGAAAAAAGGGAGAAGAGGGAGAGAAATAAGTGGAGCAAAAAGAAAGGAAAAGGAGAAACGTATGGATAGCACTCACATGGGCCACATCTGTAGTAGTATGAGAAAAAAAGCAATATCTAGCAAGTGGACATTGATGGTCAGACTTTCAGGCCAAGGAAGTATTTTTAAAAAAATATATATTTAATAGCATATAAATACATAAACAATATTACAAAATGATTTAACAAAAAATGACCACTGTATATTCCTCAGAAGTCGCCAACGCACGTTTCGCCGTGGGGCTTCTTCAGGACGAAGACGAGGAATGCATGTTTAGCAGTAAAACAGAACTTTATATGACAAATGGTCCTTCAACGGAAATATCCATGAGGCATATATGACATATGTAGAGATAGAAAGCAGCAAAGTCAGCGATGAACTTTGGTAGAAGTTTTTTCAAGAAAGCCAGGAATCTTTTCAGTAGCCACTAAGGGTTAAACACAATGGTCCGTGGGTTTAAGGGTTGATCACCCCAACCAAAAAACTACAGCTCAAATGCACTATTCTGAATGGTCTCAGGCTTGCTGGGACAACAGACAGTGGCAGGATAGCAAAACATATAGATCCAAGGAACGCCTTAGCCAACGGTGCCGTCTATAGGCAGCAGTAATGCAGTCCAAATAAAGGCCACAGGGCAGCATGTAGTGCTCACGTCTGTGTCCCAGGGTGTACACAAAGGCAACACAAAACAAAACGTGTTGCCTTTGTATACACCCTGGGACACAGACGTGAGCACTACATGCTGCCCTGTGGCCTTTATTTGGACTGCATTACTGCTGCCTATAGACGGCACCGTTGGCTAAGGCGTTCCTTGGATCTATATGTTTTGCTATCCTGCCACTGTCTGTTGTCCCAGCAAGCCTGAGACCATTCAGAATAGTGCATTTGAGCTGTAGTTTTTTGGTTGGGGTGATCAACCCTTAAACCCACGGACCATTGTGTTTAACCCTTAGTGGCTACTGAAAAGATTCCTGGCTTTCTTGAAAAAACTTCTACCAAAGTTCATCGCTGACTTTGCTGCTTTCTATCTCTACATATGTCATATATGCCTCATGGATATTTCCGTTGAAGGACCATTTTTCATATAAAGTTCTATTTTACTGCTAAACATGCATTCCTCGTCTTCGTCCTGAAGAAGCCCCACGGCGAAACGTGCGTTGGCGACTTCTGAGGAATATACAGTGGTCATTTTTTGTTAAATCATTTTGTAATATTGTTTATGTATTTATATGCTATTAAATATAATTTTTTTTAAAAATACTTCCTTGGCCTGAAAGTCTGACCATCAATGTCCACTTGCTAGATATTGCTTTTTTTCTCATGCTGAGCCTATGAGTTGTAGAGTGTAAAAGGGACCATTAGTATGTGGAGACTAGTTTGGTGTGAGAGGAGTCAGTCAGTAAGCGTTCCAGTGAAGAAAGTTGAACAACTATATTGCTGAGGCTGAACTGTGTTGCTGCAGTGTGGCGGATCTGCAAATAAAGGAAGGCCCCAGTGATCTTTGATCTCTTTCATGTTGTTCTATTAGATCTCCACCTCTCAAAGCTTGCCTACCTCTGTTTTACAGTGTCTGTGTCGCTGGGGAAAAGCTTGACGAGTCACCCTGCATATAGATTTTAGTAAACAAAGAGGGCACAGGCCAGCTGGGCAGGGGCACGCCCAGGCCCATCCTAAGTTTCCATTTCCCCCTAGGCAGGGTAAGTCCTTTCCCCAGTAGTGCAGTCTCTACTCAGCCCCCTGGCACAGCCCCTCCCTCCTCACCCTGCTCAGCCATGCACATGCACAAGGTGGAGACAGACAGGGCACACTGAGCTGCCGGGTGAAAGTAGTGGGCTGGAACTCAGAGGGCTCGCTTATTCCGGGCGGACCTATGCTGGGCCTTCTGGGTTTTCTATTTTACATACAATCCCACCGGGAGTATCTTGGCGTGTAGTGGAAGTGGCAGGTGGTAGTTTGGGGGGGGCAGGTCCGACACGATTTAAGCCACGCCTCTGGGTCCACCTATACCTAAAATATGCCTTTTGGGTTAACTAATAGTATAATGCTAATCTATTCCTTCATATTGTATCTCCAGATGTATGCTGATGTGAAAAAAAAATGTTTATGTAATGATAGCACATAGCTTATCTCTTTCTCAGCTGTAAATCAATAGACATGTGTGCTTCATGCTGGAAGTCTGAGAGCACAGTATATACTCGAGTATAAGCCGACCCAAATATAAGCCGAGGCACCTCATTTTACCACAAAAAAATGGGAAAACTTATTGACTCAAGTATAAGCCTAGGGTGTCCATCTGCATACCTCACTGTGCCTCACTTTGCCTCACTGTGTCCATGTCTCACTGTGTCCAAGCCTTACTGTGTCCATGCCTCACTGTGCCCCTGCCTCACTGTGTCCATGCCTCACTGTGCCCATGCCTCACTGTGTCCAAGCCTTACTGTGTCCATGCCTCACTGTGCCCATGCCTCACTGTGTCCATGCCTCACTGTGCCCATGCCTCACTATGCCCATGCCTCACTGTGTCCATGACTAGACTGACGTTTAACATGGGAGTCTATGGAAAGGTTGCCTGGCTTTGAAAAATCGGTGCTCCCCAGCCGTAGGTCTCCCAGACAACAAACTTATAGAGGAGAAATTGGGCTACACGTGTGCCAAGTTCCGGGTCCAGGGCTCCTACGGCCGGCGAGTACCAGGTCCCCAAATTCCGGGAGATCAGGCGCAAAAAGGTGACTCAAGTATAAGCCGAGGGGGGCATTTTCAGCACAAAAAAATGTGCTGAAAAACTCGGCTTATACTCGAGTATATACGGTAAATAAAAAAATTATTATAGCCTAATAGAGGTATGGATCTCCAGAATCCAAAAAATTACAAAAACTGGGATCTTTACAAATCATCTTGAATGGCTAAAAATTCCAATGTCATTGATCCTACCTTTGGGAACCAAATTATAGTTTAAAGAGGACCTGTACTGTGAAAGCCGTGCCCAAAAATAAGTCAAACAGGAAACTAATCACTAGGGTTGTCCCGATACCACTTTTTTGAGACCGAGTACAAGTACCGATACTTTTTTTTTTAGGGGGGGGGGGGGGAGTGGATTGTCAGTGTGTTTTTTTTTTTTTTTATTTACATTTTATTTTTATTTATTTTTTAAAAAACATATTTATTGCAATATTTTTTTTTTTTAATCAGCCCTGTTGGGGGTCTTTGGAGAGATATCAGGGGTCTTAACAGACCTCTGACATCTCCCCTTTAAGACAGAGAAAGGGACTAAGGACACAGATTCCCCAGTCCCTTTCTCAGCAGCCTCAGCTAAGAATGGAGAGAAGCTCCTCTCCATTCATAAACTGAAGCATCGTAAACACAGGTTACGATGCTCATTTATATGAATGAACAGAGTCTGTGATCACTGACTCTGTTCATTCAGAAAAAGGTAGGAGCCGGGTTTAGCGGCTCCTACCGCCGCTCTCCATCCTGACAAATTGAGGGGGGAGAAGATTGCACGGATGGAGGGAGAAGATTGCACGGATGGAGGGAGAAGATTGCACGGATGGAGGGAGAAGATTGCACGGATGGAGGGAGAAGACTGCACGGATGGAGGGAGAAGACTGCACGGATGGAGGGAGAAGACTGCACGGATGGAGGGAGAAGACTGCACGGATGGAGGGAGAAGACTGCACGGATGGAGGGAGAAGACTGCACGGACGGGGGGAGAAGACTGCACGGACGGGGGGAGAAGACTGCACGGTTGGAGGGAGAAGACTGCACGGACGGGGGGAGAAGACTGCACGGATGGAGGGAGAAGACTTCACGGATGGGGGAGAAGACTGCACGGATGGGGGAGAAGACTGCACAGACGGGGGGAGAAGACTGCACGGTTGGAGGGAGAAGACTGCACGGATGGAGGGAGAAGACTGCACGGATGGAGGGAGAAGACTTCACGGATGGGGGGAGAAGACTGCACGGACGGGGGGAGAAGACTGCACGGTTGGAGGGAGAAGACTGCACGGACGGGGGGAGAAGACTGCACGGATGGAGGGAGAAGACTTCACGGATGGGGGAGAAGACTGCACGGATGGGGGAGAAGACTGCACGGACGGGGGGAGAAGACTGCACGGATGGAGGGAGAAGACTTCACGGATGGGGGAGAAGACTGCACGGATGGAGGGAGAAGACTGCACGGATGGAGGGAGAAGACTTCACGGATGGAGGGAGAAGACTGCACGGACGGGGGGAGAAGACTGCACGGATGGAGGGAGAAGACTGCACGGATGGAGGGAGAAGACTTCACGGATGGGGGAGAAGACTGCACGGACGGGGGGAGAAGACTGCACGGATGGAGGGAGAAGACTGCACGGATGGAGGGAGAAGACTGCATGGATGGGGGGAGAAGACTGCACGGATGGAGGGAGAAGACTGCACGGACGGGGGAGAAGACTGCACGGACGGGGGGAGAAGATTGCACGGACGGGGGGAGAAGACTGCACGGACGGGGGGAGAAGACGGCACGAAAAGATAGCAGGGGTAAAAGACAACACGGGGTAAAAGGCAGCAGGGGTAAAAGACAGCACGGGGGAGAGGACAGCACAGGGAAAATACAGCAAGGGAAAAGACAGCACGGGGGGAGAAGACTTGCAACTCCCCTGCCTGCCCAGGTATCGGGTGAGGCATCGGAGCCTTTCCCCCGAGTACAAGTATGCATACTAGTATCGGTATCGGAACATCCCTACTAATCACCAATATTGCCATCACCAAATCGTACTCCAAATCTGGTGAGAATGGTAGTTAGAAACTCAAGGCACAGAAAGTTCAACGCCATTTTTTAGGAAATGCTTTTTTTTTGTCAAATAATATCTTTCGATGTTTCTTATAGCACAGCAGATTTTCACCAGTTCCCCATATCACACTAATGCTGTCCATACACACAGCGATTCTTCGACCATCTGAGCTACATTCAACCAGCTTTTGATCAACTAATTGACTGAAAGGAACAAAGAACAAAGGCAACCCACCATTAATGAATTTGATTGACCAGTAAACTACCATCAGTTTCATTGATTGAAATAGATTAAATACTGTACATTGAGATATTTGTTGTTATAGAAGTCAATCAAAAATGGAAATCCAAATTAGCAGTCTAAAAGACGATAATCAGTTCAACGGTTCTTCAGCTTGACTGCCCAGTGTGTTAATTGAAAATAGCTGATTATTCATTCTTTCTCAATTTTTATAGGAAATGTAATTACATTAAATGAGACGCAAAAATCTAGATACAAAGAACTCTTCTGCTGGCAATGCACATAACAGCTTTCAAGTAATTCCAACCATCTTTAAAGTGTTACTAAGCCCACAACAGTAAAATAAGTCTGTACCAGTGGCAGCCCGTTCATTAGGGGCGCACTGGCACCGCCAGGCGTCTGACCCCCTAATCTACATGTGGGGCGCGGGACGCATGGATTCCAATTGTTTTTTTGTTTTGTTAAGCACATGATTAGAGCCAATGGGCGTAATAGGCTTCAAAAAAGGGTGGGCTTAGGGCGCAGAGCACTTCGCCCTGAGCCCACCCAGTTGTGTGACAATAGCAACTTTGTTGCAGAGTTTTACCTGTTTTTGTTTTGAAGAAAAAGCTGTTTATCAAGTTAAACATGCATTGTTGTTTGTTTGCCTTTTAATATTTGTTTCTTTAACTCACTCCATAGATAGGGGATGCTCTATGTAGTCAGTCTCACCTTTCTTTATGCTTTAGCCTTCATTCATTACATGTACTATATTCTGCTGAGGCTAGGCACACTATGATTTTTTAACCTATCATCAACCTATACAAAATATACATCTGTTACGATTTTCACAAGTTTTGGTTTAAACCTTTTGTATCTGCAAGATGTCATTTGGATTGAGCCACTGTCTGCCAAGCTACGGTGACTGTAAGTTAAGCTATCTCACCGCAACTGGATCAGTTATGGAGATCACACTTTCAGTGCTTAGATGACAGAAGCAGAACACTGTATGTTGTGTGCAAAGTGAATCTAAATGGGAGTGACTTTTTCATTATTAATCAGCACTTGCAGAATTCTAATGAGAACTCAGGGTCTACATCCCTTTAGGTTCCATTCACACCTATGCTGTCTGCTTTTGAGCATTTCCGCAGTGCTCTTTACAGTGTTTTACTGCAATTTTTTAGCGAATTTGAATTTTTTGTGCTTTTTGGGGGGCAAATCTGTTGTTGGGCAGATTAAAAAATGTAAAACGCAAATCACGGTAACATTGAAGTAAAAACACCCTACATACTTTTTTTCCAATTCTCCAGTGAAGTCTATTGAAACAAAAAAGCAAAAAAAAGCAACGTTTTGCGTTTAAAAAAAGCCCCGCCACCTTCCAAAGACACAGAGGCACAAAAATGCATTAATGTGAACGTATTTTATAGGAACCTATGTTAAAAAAATGTCCTGCATTTCTTCAAAAAGCATAAAAAAACGCATTGGTGTGATCTGAGCCATAGATGTGATTAACTCTGGGAGTATCTCGCAAAAAAATAAAATTTTGTTGCAGGGGATGCCTACAATCTGACTTGTATCTTAGTGCAGACTTCTGGAAAAATCAGTGAGCCAATTACACAAGCAGGAATTTACAATAGCGTGTGCATAGGTGTGCGCACAGGGTGTGCCAGGGGTGCCTGGGCACACCCTAATCTCCCTGTGTGGCCCAGATTCTCCCTGCTGCCCTGTGTTTACTATTGCTTCAGTTTGTGAATGAACAGAAAACTGCTCAGCACAGACCACTTCTCATTCATTAACTAAAAGGGACTAGGCAATCTTTGTCCTCAGTCCCTTTCTCTGTTTCAAAAATGAGAGATCAGGGGTCTGTTTAGACCCCTGATATTTCACCAAAGCCCTCCATCGGGGGTTCTAAAAAAATTGTAAAAATAAAAATAAAAAGCTACTGTCCATGTGTTAATACACTTTGGCCCAGATTCACAAAGGAGATACGACGGCGTATCTCCAGATACGCCATCGTATCTCTGAGTTGTGCCGTCGTATCTATGCGCCTGATTCTTAGAATCAGTTACGCATAGATTTCTATTAGACCCCATTCACACCTGGGCGTTTTGTAGCTTGAAGCCTGAAGTTACAAAATACTGGAGGGGAAAAAAGGTATTATTCTCTATTGAGATGGTTCACATCTCCACTCCAAAACGCCTGAAGCCAGAAGTTCAAAAACGCCTGAAGCTCAAACAAGTTCTGGGACTTTTTTTAGGCAGATTTGGGCGTTTTTCTGTTTCTGTTTTCTGTCCAAATTCGTGACAAAACGCGATAAAAAACGCCGCAAAAAGCGCGGCAAATCGCGGTAAAAAACGCTGAAAATATCGCGACAAAACGCTGTAAAAAATGCTGCAAAACGCTACGCTCAGGTGTGAATGCAACCTTAGATCCGAAAGGCATAAGTCTCTTACGCCGTCGGATCGTAACTGCATATTTACGCTGGGCGCTAGGGGCGTGTAAGCTGATTTACGCTTAGAAATATGTAAATCAGCTAAATACGCAAATTCACGAACGTACGCCCGGCGGACACAGTACAGATACGCCGTTTACGTTAGGCTTTTCCTGGCGAATGGTTACACCTGCTATATGAGGCGTATATGCGGCGTACCAATGTTAAGTATGGCCGTCGTTCCACTTACAACTTACGTCGTTTGCGTAAGTTGTCCGTGAATGGGGCTGGACGTAATTTACGTTCACGTCGAAACCAATACGTCCTTGCGGCGTATTTGGAGCAATGCACACTGGGATATGTCTACGGACGGCCCATGCGCCGTTCGTGAAAAACGTCAATCACGTCGGGTCATGGTTATTTTACATAACACACGCCCCCCTGTTCCAAATTTGAATTAGGCGCGCTTACGCCGGCCGATTTACGCTACGCCGCCGCAACTTACGGAGCAAGTGCTTTGAGAATACAGCACTTGCCTGTCTAAGTTGCGGAGGCGTAACGTAAATCGGATACGTTACGCCCGCGCAAAGATACGCCGCTGTACGAGAATCTGGCCCTTTATATTTATTCATAGGAGTGTGTGTTTGAGCTTTAGGGTAATGCAATAGGCTGTGCACACCTATGGGTGTGTGGAACACCTCCAGGTTGCCATATTGCATCAAATTTTACAAAAAATTACAACACTGGAGATTGAAAAAGAATGGTATTTTTTAATAACATTCAATTACAATCTGGCTCCTGTATATAATATGTTATTTTTGTTTTTTATTTGCTATTTTTTCCCCCACAAAAGTGGAGTTACCCTTTAACAACATAGAGAGAACAGAGCAATGGAGAGAGTACATTGCCCCTGCAGCAAAACATTCTCATGGTGTCCTAACCCTCCATTGTCTTCCACAGGGGAAGTTGAGTGTTGGCTCTACCTGGTTGTTTTTACCGGTGCTATAAATAAGGTGAAAGGGTTCAGAATGTTTATTAATGATTGACCTAAATATCCAGCAAGGAGTCATTTTCACAAGCAGTTCTGTATTCTCTAAGCCAAGGTAAATGATGAGAGTGAATAATTAATAAAGTAGTAAAAGTAAAGTGTTATGCAGGCAAGAGCCAGGATTCTATTGGAGGCGTTTCTTGAAAACAGCACAGCAAGGCCTGCGGGTTGAACATACAGGTCATCTGGGGACACCACAAGTCTTATCCGTATCATTGTGGGTTCCGTGTGCTCACTGGGATGGTGTTTACAATGACCTTTTATTTACTTCTCAACTTGAAATTGTTTGAAGTCATTAGGCTGTGTTCTTTCCCATTAAAAGCAGTTAATGTCAGTAATCTGCTCTCCAACTGATCATAGGGGGGGGGGAGAGGGAGAGAGAGGGGGGAGAGAGAGAGGGGGAAGAGGAGAGAGGGGGAGAGAAAGAGAGAGAGGGGGGAGAGAGAGAGGGCGAGAGAGGGCGAGAGAGAGGGAGAGAGAGGGCAAAAGAGGGAGGAGAGAGAGGGGGCGAGAGAGGGAGGAGAGAGAGAGGGCGAGAGAGGGAGGAGAGAGAGGGGGCGAGAGAGGGAGGAGAGAGAGGGCGAGAGAGGGAGGAGAGAGAGGGGGTGATAGAGGGAGGAGAGAGAGGGGGCGAGAGAGAGGGGGCGAGGGAGGAGAGAGAGAGGGCGAGAGAGGGAGGAGAGAGAGGGGGAAGAGGAGAGAGGGGGAGAGAAAGAGAGAGAGGGAGACGAGAGAGAGGGGGCGAGAGAGGGAGGAGAGAGAGGGGGCGATAGAGGGAGGAGAGAGAGGGGGCGAGAGAGGGAGGAGAGAGAGGGGGCGAGAGAGGGAGGAGAGAGGGAGGAGAGAGAGGGGGCGAGAGAGGGAGGAGAGAGAGGGGGCGAGGGAGGGAGGAGAGAGAGGGAGGAGAGAGAGAGGGCGAGAGAGGGAGAGAGAGAGGGGGAAGAGGAGAGAGGGGGAGAGAAAGAGAGAGAGGGGGGAGAGAGAGAGAGAGAGAGAGGGAGAGAGAAAGGGCAAAAGAGGAAGGAGAGAGAGGGGGCGAGAGAGGGAGGAGAGAGAGAGGGCGAGAGAGGGAGGAGAGAGAGGGGGCGATAGAGGGAGGAGAGAGAGGGGGCGAGAGAGAGAGAGGGAGGAGAGAGAGGGGGCGAGAGAGGGGGCGAGAGAGGGAGGAGAGAAAGGGGGCAAGAGAGGGAGGAGAGAGAGAGGGCGAGAGAGGGAGGAGAGAGAGAGGGCGAGAGAGGGAGGAGAGAGAGGGGGAAGAGGAGAGAGGGGGAGAGAAAGAGAGAGAGGGCGAGAGAGGGAGGAGAGAGAGGGGGCGAGAGAGGGAGGAGAGAGAGAGGGAGGAGAGAGAGGGGGCGAGAGAGGGAGGAGAGAGAGGGGGCGAGAGAGGGAGGAGAGAGAGGGGGCGAGAGAGGGAGGAGAGAGAGGGGGAAGATGAGAGAGGGAGGAGAGAGAGAGGGAAGATGAGAGAGGGGGAGAGAAAGAGAGAGAGGGGGGAGAGAGAGAGGGCGAGAGAGGGAGAGAGGGAGGGAGAGAGAGAGGGCAAAAGAGGGAGGAGAGAGAGGGGGCGAGAGAGGGAGGAGAGAGAGGGGGCAAAAGAGGGAGGAGAGAGAGGGGGCGAGAGAGGGAGGAGAGAGAGAGGGCGAAAGAGGGAGGAGAGAGAGGGGGCGAGAGAGGGAGGAGAGAGAGGGGGCGATAGAGGGAGGAGAGAGAGGGGGCGAGAGAGGGAGGAGAGAGAGGGGGCGAGAGAGGGAGGAGAGAGAGGGGGCGAGAGAGGGAGGAGAGAGAGGGGCGAGAGAGAGAGGGCAAGAGAGGGAGGAGAGAGAGGGGGCGAGAGAGGGAGGAGAGAGAGGGGGCGAGAGAGGGAGGAGAAAGAGGGGGAGAGAGAGAGGGGGAAGAGGAGAGAGGGGAGAGGAGAGAAAGAGAGAGAGAGGGGAGAGAGGAAGGAGAGAGAGAGGGGAGAGGGGAAGATGAGAGAAAGAGAGAGAGAGGGGAGAGAGAGGGGGGAGAGGAGAGAAAGAGAGAGAGGGGGGAAAGAGAGAGGGAAGAGGGGGAGATTAAATGGAGGGGGAGAGAGAGAGAGAGAGAGAGGGGGAGAGAAAAACAGAGACAGGAGAGAGGGAGAGGAGGGAGAGAGAGGAGGGAGAGAGAGAGGAGAGAGGGGGAGAGGGAGAGAGAGGAAAGAAAGAGAGAGTGGGGAGGAGAGGAGAGAGAAAGAGAGAGGGGGAGGGAGAGAGAGAGAGAGAGGGGAGGAGGGAGAGAGAAGAAGAGAGAGGGGGAGAGAGGAAAAAGAGGGGGGAGAAGAGAAAGAGGTGAGAGAGAGAGGGGGGAGAGGAGAGAAAGAGAGAGAGGGGGAGAGGAGAGAGAGGGGAAAGAGAGAGGGGAAAGAGAGAGGGGGAGGAAAGGAGAGAGAGAGGGGGAGAGAGAAAGAGAGAGAGAGGAGGAGAGAGAGGAGGGAGAGAGAGGGGGGAGAGAGGAAAGAAAGAGAGAGAGGGGAGGAGAGAGAGAGAGGGGGGAGGGAGAGAGACAGAGAGAGGAGGGGGGAGAGGGAGAGAGAACGAGAGAGAGGAGAGGAGAGAGAGACCCACTAATTTTGGGAGTTTTTTCCAGCCAGAAAACGTTCCTGGCAAAAACGCTTATGTGTGCATGGACACATAGGATAACATGCTGGGGCATTTACTGGCTGCAGAAAAAAATGCCTGAATTCAAAAACAGCAGCTGTAAACACGTCCAGTGTGCATGAGGCCTTAATGTTCTAAAAATATTCACCTTTCCTTTCCTTTCTTAATCTTCAGCTTCTGTATTTTTCTGTAAATTACAATGCAATATTGCAGTCAAAAGGTCTTCTGTACATTATCGGTGTACAGAACGCCCACAAATGTAATTTCGCACTGATTTTCCTAGGAGTCCGCAGTCAGATTTTAGACCCCCCTTGTAAATTCAGTTTTGGTGAAAAGCTCACCAAGGGTTAAATACCTCTAAAGGGATGCAGACACTGCAGCTGTCCTTATAAGAACACTGAGAATGCACCAGGAGATATTAATGAACCAGGATCTTCCATTCAGAATACGTCTGAAAAGGAAATGCTGAAATAAAAAGAATATGTTACTAAGTTTGTTAAAAACCCTGAATTATACACTAATCAACCAGAGAAGATTGTTTTTATCTCAACAAAAGTGAAGCTACACTTTAAGGAAAAAATGCTTCCACTATGAGGGTGTGACTGTACAGTACCTTTCACTTTATAAGGAAATATCTCCATACAAACATCAGTCATCATTACCTAATATAATGATGCTCTGATAAGGTTACAGTTTCCCAGCCTAATATAGCAACACATTTACATCCATGCCCAATATGGTAACTGAAATAACCCCTCCCACAGCTGTCCAATCTCTTCTTCCGAAAACGGTGTATGTTGTATTCTATATACTTTACTGCCATATGTTACTCATTAACAGAAGCAGCTTTTTCCCCCTAGAGATATTAAAGGTATAAATGCCGCCTTATTCACACCTGAGTGAGTCAGCATATACATACTTTACATACAAGCTGTACTGGTGATTTCTAGGAGCAGATATTTCATACCTGACATTTTACTGAGATGAGAAGGAGGGACACCTTGCATTGTATTTGAATGTACAGTGGCATGAAAAAGTATGTGAACCCTTAAAATTACCTGATTTTCTGCAGTAATTCGCCATAAAATGTGATCTGATCCTCATTTAAGTCTCAACAATAGACAAGCACAATGGGCCAGATTCACAAAAGAGATACGACGGCGTATCTCCTGATACGCCGTCGTATCTCTGTGATCCGCCCGTCCTAACAATGCGACTGATTCATAGAATCAGTTCCGCATAGATAGCCCTAAGATCCGACAGGTGTAATTGACTTACACCTTTGGATCTTAGGATGTAATTCTAGGCCGGCCGCTAGGTGGCGAGGCCATTGCGGTCGGCGTAGAATATGCAAATGACTAGTTACGGCGATTCACGAACGTCCGCGATGCCCGTCGATCTAAATTTACGTTGTTTCCGTAGCGATACGCGTCGTAAAGTTAGGGCTGCCTCCTAGGTGTTCTAAGCAATGTTAAGTATGGCCGTCGTTCCCGCGTCGAAATTTAAAAAATCACGTTGTTTGCGTAAGACGTCTGTGAATGGCGCTGGACGCCATTTAAGTTAACGTCTAAACAAATGATGTCCGTGCAACGTCATTTAGCGCAATGCACGTCGGGTAATTTTCCCAATGGAGCATGCGCAGTACGTTCGGCGCGGGAACGCGCCTAATTTAAATGGTGCCCGCCCCATTTGAATTAGGCGGGCTTGCACCGAGCGGATTTACGTTACACCGCCGCAAGTTTACAGGTAAGAGCTTTGTGAATCAGGCACTTACGCTGTAAACTTGCCGCGGAGCAACGTAAATGTACCTGAATCTGGCCCAATGTTCTTAAGCTGATAACACACAAACAATTCTAAATTCTCAGATCTTTATTGATCACACCCATTAAACATTCACAATGTTGGAGGAAAAAGTAAGTAAAACCTTGAGGTAATAGCTGGTTGAATCTTCTTTGGCAGGAATGACTTTAAAGCGGAGTTCCACCCAAAAATTGAACTTCTGCTTTTTGGAATCATCCCCCCCTCTGGTGTCACATTTGGCACCTTTCAGGGGGGAGGAGGGAGCAGATACCTGTGTAATCCAGGTGACCTACGCCACGTCCGGTGCCTACTCCGTCCCCCCCCGCTGTCTTCTGGAAGACACACAGGTCCCAGAAGACAGCAGGGGCGCAGTAGGGAACCAGAAAGTGAAGCGGCAAGTCGCCTCCTGTGTTAGTCTCCCACCGAAAGGGGAGAGATGTAATGAAATGGCCCGTGATACTCAGCGACTTTTGAAGGACTCCAGGTGTGCAAGCTACTGACTCCAATTAGATTTCATTAAAGTAATCAGTTTATGGGATCACATACTTATTTCTCCAGCACTGTGAATGTTTAATGGGTGTGTTCAATAAAAACACAAGAAATTAGATTTGTTTTGTGTGTTATTAGCTTGAGCATATTGTGTTTGTCTGTTGTTGTGACCCTGATGAGGATCAGATCACATTTATGGCAAATTGCTGCAGAAAAACAGTTAATTCAAAAGGATTTCAAGGGGGTAATTTTTCTTGCCACTGTATAGAATTGGCACTGCTCTCTAAAAGGGAAAGAGGGGCACCTTTCATTGCAAAGTATATAGGCAGTGGACACACCCCTAATCACGCCTCCCATAAAAATTTACCAATAAAAATTCATGAAATGTACATGATCGATTAGACCCAATATATTACTAGAGCTTTGAAATAACAAGTGTAGTGTGTAGTCATCTATAGGTTAAATTAAATAAAAAATGATATGTCAATACATCCAAAAGATGAGGGGGGGCACAGGTATCGGGTCTTAAAATAGGAACAATTAAGAGCTAAGGATATTATGTTTGAAATAACACAAGTCACACATGCTTATTAAGGATGCTGGACTTTAGGGGGGCAGGGAGGTGTTGTCCCCTGGGCACCTATGGTGCTGTACTTTGTTGCATAGATTGAAAGAGATTTGATCATCTAAACCGGCTTAATACCTTTAAGGGATTCTCAGAAAAAGAAAAAAAAATGCCTGCAGACTATTTGAATCTTCACTGTACTGTACATGTAGGATTCAGTGGTCATTCACCTGCAGTTGTATTCATATGGTACACATTTATCCAAACAGGGTGAAAACAACTACAATTTAAGATGAATCCCATTGAATTCCAATTGGGCAGATATCTACCGGTGTTTATAATTTACTCTGCCAATTGCCTATTGTAATTCCACTCAAACAATTCTTCAACCTTCACTCCCTGTACACCTGTCTGGACTTGTGTTATATATACTTTTATTTGCTTGTTGGTCTGCTGTTTAATGAGCATTCCATTCAAATTTTCTGTATGGCATGACATATTGGCCATACACCTCGTCTTAAGCTCAACCCACAATTGTGTAAATGAAACAAACCTTGAGTTTTTAATCTTAAGACCCGGACCAAAATGCAGCTAAAGGACCTTGCCCCTTTTTGCGATTCGGCACTGAGTCGCTTTAACTGACAATTGCGCGGTCTTGCGACGTGGCTCCCAAACAAAATTGCCGTCCTTTTTTTCCCACAAATAGAGCTTTCTTTTGGTGGTATTTGATCACCTCTGCGGTTTTTATTTTTTGCGCTATAAACAAAAATAGAGACACAATTTTGAAAAAAATGCAATGTTTTTTACTTTTTGCTATAATAAATATCCCCCAAAAATATATAAAAAAAAAAAATTCCTCAGTTTAGGCCGATACGTATTCTTCTACCTATTTTTGGTAAAAAAAATCGCAATAAGCGTTTATCGGTTGGTTTGCGCAAAATTTATAGCGTTTACAAAATAGGGGGTAGTTTTATTGCATTTTTATTAATTATTATTTTTTTACTACTAATGACGGCGATCAGATATTTTTTCCGTGACTGCGACATTATGGCGGACACTTCAGACAATTTTGACACATTTTTGGGACCATTGTCATTTTCACAGCAAAAAATGCATTTAAAATGCATTGTTTATTGTGAAAATGACAATTGCAGTTTGGGAGTTAACCACAGGGGGCGCTGATGGGGTTATGTGTGACCTGAAGTGTGTTTATAACTGTAGGGGGGTGTGGCTGTAGGTGTGATGTCATCGATTGTGTCCCCCTATAAAAGGGATGACACGATCGATGCTGCCGCCACAGTGAAGAACGGGGAAGCCGTGTTTACACACGGCTCTCCCCGTTCTTCCGCTCCGGGGCCCGATCGCCGGACTCCAGCGGCGATTGGGCCCACGAGTCCCGCAGTCCCGGTCATGGAGCTTCGGACCGGGACGCGGAAGCGCCCCGCGGGTGCGCGCCCACGACCCGCGGCTGGGTACTAGCACAGGACGTACCTGTACGTACATGTGCCCAGCTGTGCCATTCTGCCGACATATATGTGCAGGAGGCGGTCCTTAAGTGGTTAAACAGAACATATATTCTTTTCTTTTTTTTTGCTAAAGCTTAACTCCATCCAAAACTGTTTTAATTTTGAATTGAGTACGGAAAGGGGATAATCCCTGTCAGCATCTTAGAAATAAACACAAGAACAAACGGGACACTGGAATTAGATTTTATAAAGCCCCATACACACGGTCAGACTTTTTGACAACAAACTTCAAATTTAGCAGGTTTTTAAAAAATCAGATGAAAAACTTTTTCGGTTTTCATGGGACAAAAGTTCACTCTGCAAACAGACAAACTTTTCGGCAACAAAAGTCCTACGATGCAAAGTCCTATCGTGTGTACAGAAGTCCATCGGACTTTTGTCCAAAGTACAAATACATATGCTCAGAATCAATGTTAAAATCAACCAACAATAGCAGAAGTTGACCAAATGGTAGCGGTAAAGAGCTGAAAAACCATGTGATTTTGGGAAAGTTTGCTGAAAAAGTCCTGCCGTGTGTATGCATACCAAGTCCACGGCCAACGTCCTTCAAACAAAAATCCACTGAAAAGTTTGTTTGAAGTCAGACCGTGTGTATGAGGCTTTAGGATCACAGAAATTGTCTCTGGTTTGGCAGAACTCAACAAAATGGGAACTCCCTCCATTAACAGGGAAAGGACCTAGAGTTGAGAATCCACATACAGTACATACAATCCAATGAGAGCGCCAAACAAATGTCCAAGGTTTTTAATGATGAAATTGATTTGAAGCAGAAAAAAAGCCAATGCATTTCAAAGGCAAAACACACTCCCCTTCATCGGGGCTTACGAATTTTGATTGTGATTAAATGGACTTAGATAAGCAATTACCAAATAGATTGTACTGTGATTTACATCTTGGAAGAGTTTCAGAGGACAGGTTAAGCCAGCGCTAGTGAATCCACTAAATCTATTTGGTTACTGGTTACTGTTTACTTTCCTTCCATAGATTCAAGAGCCAAAAATGTTGCAGTGACACGCTGCACAACATGACCATTTTCACTACACCACAATGAAATTGGGAGAGACCTTTTTTTGCAGTATCAATTCCATTGTTGCTAGGCTAAAATTTGAGAGGGACAGAGCAGGAAGAATTTATCTGAAAATTATAGTGCCTTTTTCTGAGACTATAGACAGAAACATTGTACTTATTTGCAGCACAGTTTTTAATTCTTCCTGATAATTCTGTATTTTTGAGAGAGAGTGTCGGCAAATGTCTGAGACAGAAGATGTGTACAGATTTGTTGAAAAGTTCCTTTTATGGTAGGATGTAATTTTATAGGGAGAGATCAAGCGGATTTTGTGTGAAATGTAAAAATATGTTTTTTTTTCCTGAGACAGAAAAATGCACATATTTGCTAGACTGATTTTTTGCCTATTTCATAGGCTGCTATTTCAGAGAGAACAGTCAGTTCAGTTTTTTGAGACTCAAGACAGAATGAGAAAGCAGGTAGATTTGTTCGGCAAATACCACATTGCAGTGTATTTTCAGAACAAATACTCTTCTAGCATTAGCACTTTTAAGGTGTCAGTTCGCATATGTAAGACATACAAGTTATGCAATTATTTGTTACTTTTGTTTAAATCAATCAAAAATAGCTAATTTATCATTAAAACACACAATATTTTTCCAAGACTTGTTAAAGTGAAAGTCTCTAGGCTAACTAAATTTAAAATGGCTCCCTCATATTATAACCACCCTGTAGAAGGAAGATTCTTATGCTTACCTATTCTCAAAGGGCTCTGGTCCGGTCATGTGATCAGCTCCCAGTGGCCGGTTTCAAGGGGGAGGCGGGACATCCAACATCGGATGCCCCATAGTAAGCCTATGAGTGACATCACCACCTAAAAATTCCATCCATTGTTGGCGCACTGGAATTCCTCTTTAAGGATGATTATGATACAGTTTTTCATGCAATTGACCAGCATCTCCTTGGCAAAAAAATCCACTGCCTTGTCCTTAAAGACTCTGCTCTCTATTGGTTCTCCTCCTACCTATTTCAGTGCACCCTCATTGTCACCTGAAACTCTATATCATTCTCTTCTTTTTACCTTGGGGTCTCTCAAGGCTTTGTTATCAGCTCTTTGATTCTCTATATTCTCTTTTATTCTCTATAAAAGCTTGGTTAATTTGAACACCTCCTATGGATTCCATTACAATCTCTACAATGATAATACACAAATCCATTTCTTTCCAGCTTATCCCTTTAGTCTTCCAATGCTTCATAAATTTACTGATGACGTCAGTTGTGACAAAACGGTCGTAGGGCGTCACGCACACGTACTGCGCATGCGTGAACTGCATTGGCAGGCTGACACACCACAGAGCTTTTATCCTATTCTTGCAAAGATCATTTGTTTTTATCCTCTATTGAGAGGACGCATTTTTGTACCTTTTGTACTTGTTTTAATAAATTCTTTGGAACGCCTACACTATGGGAAGTCTATTTTTCCTTTTTTCCATTTGGCACCATTAACCTCGCACCACCGGATGTTTACACGCCTCACTCCTGAAGTGTTCTGTGGATCACACCCTGACTCTGTTTGGGAACCGTGGATCTGAACCCCTTGACTACAGACGGGAGGATTCCATAACATTCCTGCGAGGGCCATCATTCTACTAAGCAAAAAGTGAAAAAAAAAAAAAAAAAAAAAAAAGTGCGCTTATCTATAACAATACAAACAGCTGCAAACTCAAAATGTTTATACAAACAAAAAATACTATGAAAAGAAGGAATGGAGTTGCGCTAAAAAAGTGACTTATCAAAAAATAGTGAGCACTATAAAGTCCCAAAGAGAAAAGAAAAAAACTTCTTTCATTAAATATAAACTCTGTGAAAGTTCCGTGTATAATCAAATTTTCATTTATAATCACAACGAGTGAAAAATTCTGGATCACTGTTCCCTGAATATGCTGACCCTTACCAGATCTTCAGATCCGAAGGATCAAGCCAAGCAGATTAGCCAAACACCTGGGCTGCACAGGAGATCAGGAGATCAGGATCTTGATAAAATCTTCCCAGCAGTGGATCAGTGGAACATCCAGAAATCAAACAAAGAAATAAAACTAGATAGTGTGATATTGTCAGGTAATCACACAACAACAACTGCCCTGGTGACTGGCAAACGGACAGTGTGACATGCAAACCACCACCAATATACACACTGACCCTTACCAGAGTTGTAAATAAGATAGATTGAAAACACAGGGGGGATGTGGGCAGCCACTGCAGAGAACTTCTCCCAAATACAGTCCTCGAATTCACCAGGATGCACCAGACAATCAGCGGTCATGGAGGAGAAACTCACAATGGTGTGATAACGTTTATGGCATTTATTGAGCAAAAACGTAGTACACTTACATCAAATGACTTTAAAACAGCAAAAAGGATCCGGCCGGTAGTAGAACGTGTAGTCCTCAAATTCGGTGACGTCAGTACGTCTCCTCCCGACGTTTCGTCTGCTAAGACTTGTTCACGGGTAGTGAGGAGGCATCCTGCGTCACCGTTTAAATACATGTAAAGAGGCGGAGCCGGCTAGGCCAGTAATGGGCGCACGTCTCAGGTGATCCCCCGTCCGCCATCTTAACTCAGGGAAAAGAAAAGGGCAAATGAAAAAACATATAAAAACAGCCTGGAGATGTTCGGTGATTTGGGTAACAAGCTGGGAGGCCACACAAGCCAATCAGGCAGCCCCCCAAGTAACCAAAAAACCCCGAAAACAATATCCAGGTACACAAAGGTTTTTAATAAGGGTTGCAAAATAGTAATCATGCAACTCAAACAGGAGAAGTGGGGAAACATAAAAAATGGTGACAACATGATGCGCTCTTAATTACTGAGCCATAAGTTTTGGTAAAGCACAAAGAAAAACCAAAAATGTGAACTGTGGTGTATTTGATTATCACACCAACCTACCGTAGAACAGATGTTGTTGCAAATTGTCTCAGTATTTCACATTGTCAAACTGATGGCGAATAGATCTAGCAAAAATCACCATGTCACCCACTTGGAAGATGGAAGAATATACAAGCAAAATACAAATCGAGCATGTATAATCAAAAAATCAAATTAAAAATAATTTAAAAATAATGTGCTTAATTAAATCTTGTAATGAAACTCATAAGAACAAGATGGCTACTCGGGGCACCCGAGACCTGCGTCCACAATACAATACATTACGTACGGGCAATAATCAATGCCTCGCCGAAATGCAAAAACAGTGTACACAATATAAAAATATAAAATGTATAAATATAGAATATAAGAATATCTACAGTATATTATGCAAAATCCATAAAAAATGCATAAAACGTACATAAAAAACACACAAAGACCATATGTATTATGTTGTAGACCCCAATGACAATCGTATTTGACCTGCTAAATAGGAAGGGCCGCCTATGCTGTCACCAACAGCGACTGGTCAGGGCAGATATAATTGGCATTAAGAGTATAAACCAAGGAAGGAAGTCAAACTGAGGCATATTACACCAAAGATTTGAATTCAGACTAGGAGTTGTCGATGAAGCAGTTCACATCCACTTCGATGTTTAAACCATGCGGTTCATAACATTTTAGTGTGTGAACCCACAACATTTCAGTTCTTGAGATGCTCCTTACAAGGTCACTGCCTCTCCAGTGCGGCTGAAACTTGTCTATCCCAATGCATACAATGCCCTTGGGATCTTGATTGTGGGCCATCAAAAAATGTTTGGACACTGAATGGTCGAGGTAGCCATTCGTAATGTTGGTTATATGTTCATTCAGGCGTATTTGGAGTGAACGCTTTGTCCTGCCCACGTATTGAAGGCCACAGGGACATTGTAGTAAATAAATAACACCTGTACTGGAGCAAGTAATGAATGACTCAATGGGAAAAGTCTTAGGTGAATGCCTAGAGGAAAAACTCGAGGTTCTCTTAGGAACCACTGTGTTGACAGCACAAACCTGACATCTCCCACATTTAAAGAAACCCACAAGACCCGACAAAAACATTGATTGGATTTTTTTTTGGAGGATCCAAGACATTTGGTGACAATTTGTCTTTAAGGGATGTGGACCCCCTGAATACCACTCTCGGCTTATCAGGGAGAATGGCATTCAGAGTCTTGTCACTTCTGAGTACATGCCAGTGCCTAGACACAATGTGTCTGACACTGGCATGTTGACAAGAGAAATCTGTAATGAAGGGGGCTTTGTAGTTGGCCAATTGGTCAACTTTGGGCTTAGTCTGGAGAAGGTCCTCTCGCCTGGTGCCTGTGACGAAATCCAGAGTCTCCACAAGAGAATCCCGGCCATATCCCTTTTCCAAAAAGCGCTGTGTAAGAACACTAGCCTGTTCAGAAAAAGTGCTCTGCTCACTACAATTCCGTTTTAATCTAAGGAATTGTCCCTTGGGGACTGCTCCAAGCCATGAGGCATGGTGGCAGCTGTCATGTGGGATAAAAGAATTCCTATCTGTGGTTTTAAAGTGAGTGGAAGTACTAAACCTTCCTTCCTTCACAGAGATGGACAGATCTAGAAAATTAATACTGTCTCTACTGGCCTCGTACTTGAGGACTATGCCTCTGTTGTTAACATTGAGGAAAGACATAAACTCAGATAACTCCTCTTCAGAGCCTCTCCATAGGAGGAGGATGTCGTCGATGTATCTGGCCCACAACATAATGTGGGGCCTAGAGGCAACATCGACGACATCCTCCTCCCACTTGGCCATAAATAAATTGGCCAAGCTGGGGGCATATTTGGCCCCCATAGCAACTCCCCTATCCTGCCGGTAGAAATGGCCATCATGCCAGAAAAAGTTATGGGAAGCTGCAAATTGTAGTAGTTCCATGATGAATGCAATCTGGGCTTCAGGGAGCTCGGAATCCCTATCCAATAAATAACCTACTGCCTCAAGACCCAGGTCATGCGGAATCACAGTATAAAGTGACGTGACGTCAGCTGTCACAAGAAAAAGACCTGGGGGTGGTATCAATTCAGTCAGGATATTGATGACCTGTCTGGTGTCTTTCAAAAAGGACGGCATATTTCTTACCAAGGGTTGTAAGAAAAAATCAATGTATTTGCCCACCCGGGACGTCACGGAATCTATACCGCTGACTATCGGGCGTCCCGGGGGGCAAATGGGGTCTTTGTGCACCTTGGGCAAATAATACATGATAGGCACCCGTGGAGCCTTGGGTACCAAAAAGGCCTTCTCTTTATTATTTAAAATATTCAGACGGTAACCTTTATTAACCAGTTTGACAAGAGATTTTTTGTACTTGTCACCCGGGTTGAGCGGGAGGCGAGTATATGTATCTTCATCACTGAGGATACGCTGCATTTCTGTCAAATAATCTACTTTATTTAAAACCACTATACCCCCCCCCCTTGTCGGCGGGGCGTATCACAATATTCTTATTGTCACACAATGACTTAATGCCTTCCTCCAATAGTTTTTTACATCTCACTTTTTTCACACTAAGATTCTCCAGGTCTTTAAGAACTAAATCTTTAAACACTCTCAAGGAGGCAGGCATGTGACCAGGAGGATTGTAGGTGGATGCATTACTCAAACCTGAATGAACATAGTTGGAGGCTAATGTATTGGAGGGGTTGAAAGGGTTAGAAGACATATAACGCTGGATGTTGAGTTTGCGCACAAACTTGTGAACGTCCATATATGTTTTAAATTTGCTAATGTTTTTAGGTGGAGCAAATTTCAAACCCTTGTCAAGCACACATAGTTCGGAATGGGTTAGCGTATGAGAACTGAGGTTAAAAATACCCGTCCCTATTACGTTTTGGGCCTTTTTGGACTGAGTATGTCGTCCCCCTCTAGTCCCTCTTTTAATTCTGCCAGTCTTTTGGTTCCCTGTCCGGCCCTGGGAAAACCCCAATTGGACTGGGACTGAATGATTGGCTGATTCGGGTAGCCCAACTCGTAAATTCCTGAGGTTTGGGCCTGACTGGTAGTAGGGATGGGGAAAAACTTATCTCCCTCAAAATTCTCAAAGTCCCCCAAAGGGAGTGAGTGAGTGAGTGAGTGAGTAACTTGTATAGCGCAGCAAATGCGAACTTAATCGCCTCAAGGCGCTTGTCATCCAGAGTAGTACAGATCTTTCAGAAGAGGTGGGTCTTTAGCTTTTTCCTGAATGCCCGATGGTTTTCTTCCAAGCGGATGGTCGTGGGTAGAGCATTCCAGAGCCGTGGTCCTTGGCCCGAGAATCTTCGTTCTCCTTTCGATTTGTAGCGGGATTTAGGAATTTGGAGAAGGTTTTGGTTGGTTGACCGAAGCATGCGCTTGGTGACGTACGGTTTTATTTTCTCGCATAAGTATTGAGGAGCTTTTCCCTGTGAACATTTGTGGGTGAGGCAGAGCGTCTTGAATGTCACCCGGTCCTGTACGGACAGCCAGTGGAGGGACCTCAAGACTGGGGCGACTGATTCCCACGGCTTTTTACCTGTTACCAGTCTGGCTGCCGTGTTCTGGACGACTTGTAGACGCGCCATCTGGTATTTTGGTAGCCCTAAGTAGAGGGAGTTTGCGTAGTCGAGTCGTGAGTTGATGATTGTTCCGACAACTACTGCCGTGTCTTCTTTCGGGATAAAGGGGATGAGTCTACGTAGCATGCGGAGCAGATGATGAGAGCTGCTGACGACTGATCCTATTTGTGCATCCATCGTCATGTCGGAGTCGAAGATGACTCCGAGACTTTTGATTTTTTTGCTTGGTGCGATGGTTTGTCCGAGGATGGTGGGTGGTGTCCATGTGGTCCTAGCAATGGATTTTTTATTTGCGAGGAAGCTGTTTTGGGTAGAGACACTATAATCAGGTTCAAAGGTCCCTGTATAATGTGTAATACCCATATCTCTCTGTCTCTGTGTCACATTAGGATGTGATCCAATGTTGTATTGGGGAGTGTGGTTCATACTGGGTGGTTGGGCCTGATTCACACTATAATTTGGAAGATAACCAGGAGGTGGAACACTGTACAAACCTCGATTATGAGGAGCAGGTGCAGCGAGTGGTGCCACCGTGTTATGTCCCCATGGATGAGAGTAGTAACTAAGCGGTGGGCCAGTTTGGCCACGCTGATTGATCCCTCTCACAGGATTGGAACCATAAGTGACCACAGGTTTTTTAGACCTAAGTTGGCCCTTGGGGGTGTGGTTAGTTTTGGTGCGAGCAGCACTGACTCTCCCAGGGTGTCCTTTAGGGATAACGACAGGGTGGGCAATAGGGTTTGGAATGGTTACATCCATGGCTGGAGCCGCCATACCACTGGCCTCAGCCAGTAATTTTCTTTGCCATTCAAACACAGTGTTATTTTGGTAGTCAACAAAGTCTCTGTTAAATTTTTTCTTTTTTTTGATTTTTTGTTCCTTTTCTTCCTTGTCCAGGATCCGTAACAGATTTTTGGATCTTTCGGAATATTCCTCACTGGACATGAAAGGGGTTAGTTTTTCTTGAATAAGTTTAATTTCATCATCTAACCGTTTTAATTTTGCGGTCTTACGATCCCCCAAAAATTTCAATAAACTGAGACCACAATCATCAAAATGTTTGTACCATCCCTCCAAATCATCATCTCCCTTATGGGGGGCAATCTCCCACCTCAGGCTTCTAGGAACCATTTGGTTTTTGATATAAGTGTCTAAAAAGACAACATCCCACTGTGTATGGAGTTCTGAGATGGTCAAGTTTTTTAGCCTCATAAAAAGGCCTCCTTGATCGTTATCACCTTCCTTGAAAGCCTCAAAAACTCCTTCAGAGTTAACCACACGGGTTGCCCTGAATTGAAAAACATCCATGACAAAAATTAATTTTGATTGATTTTTTCAAGGTTCTTAATGGAGCTCTATGATGAACCCGAAGATAGCTGCACCAAGTGTGTATACGGACAATATATGCAAAAAGTGAAAAAAAAAAAAGTGCGCTTATCTATAACAATACAAACAGCTGCAAACTCAAAATGTTTATACAAACAAAAAATACTATGAAAAGAAGGAATGGAGTTGCGCTAAAAAAGTGACTTATCAAAAAATAGTGAGCACTATAAAGTCCCATCATTCTACTAAGCCTGTTTGACCCCCCTGTGAAGGGCGGTCACTGGCTAGTCGGTAAATCTTGAATCTGTCTTTTGGTGGCAGGTGTCTTCACATATTGGATTCTACACATTTTTCCTTATATCACTGGATGTTCATTTGAACTGGTTGAAGTTCTTCCCCTTGGGAATAATCACTCATGTAATTTATTCATCACTATTGATTGACTTTTGATCACTGCTTGTTTTTATACTTTTTTTCATTGTTTTTTTTATTGGATTATATGGTTTCACATTATTCTTTTTCCAGCGCTACACTTTTTGTATATATTTTGTTGCACCTTATATCAGGGTTGTGGTGTTTAGCAGCAGAACATCCGTTAAGGATAATTTTATTCATTCATTCACTTACATGTTGCACCTAGCACAAATTTTCCACTTCCCCTCTTCCTTTTTACCCATTCATAAGTTTACTAACAGACATGTCAGTATGGATGTCATACCACTTTCTCAAACTGAGCTCATAGCATTTTCTTCCCCTCTGTGTCCCCTGCCTTGACTTCCACATCTAGATTATTAGCCCAACTATTAATTCCTCTGCTCATGCCAGGGTGCTTGGTGTAACTCTGGACCCTGATCTGTCCTTCAGTTTCCAAATCTTGCAGCCTTAATATCCATAATATTTCCAAAATTCACCACTTTTTTAACAAACACCACAAAGCTACATATTCACTCCCTTGTAATCTCTCATTCCTACAATTATAATTATTTTCTAGTTGGCCTACCCTTACGCAGGTGTACACCTCACGAGTGCTGCTACTAGACTCATCCACTCTACCAAATGTGCAGTGGCCGCCTCCCCTCTTTGCCAATCTATCCACTGGCATTCGCTCACCCAACATATAAAATCCAAAATACCAACGACAACATACAAAGCCATTTGCAACTGTGCCCCAACTACATCACCATCTTCAGCTTGTAAAATTATTCAAACTGTACACTCTGTTCCTCCCAAGACCTTCTTTTCAAAATTCTCTATTTTATTATTTTTTCAAAGTTATCCACATCATGTTAATACATTTACACAACAGTATGGCTTCTATATGTTACCACATAACTCAATATACTCAGCTTCTCTGCTTCTTGAATTCTTTCTATAAAGATTTACAGTAGTAACTATAGTTCCTGAATAACCCATAGGTATATCCCCCCCCCCACCTCCCATCCACCCTACCCCCAAAAAAAAAAAAAAAAAAATAAAAATAAGGGAACCTCTCCAGGTTATTGTCGCCGGTGCATCCCTCCTCCCTATTCTCTCAAAGATCTCCCTCTCTATATCTTATATAGGGTGTCCATATCAGTCTGTACTTATCCTCTTGTTCTCTTATACCCATGGTAAGTTTCTCCATCTGTTGAATTTCTGATATTCTACCTAGCCATTGTTGTTTATTTGGGGTGTTTGCACTTTTCCATAGAATTGGAATACATGCCCTTGCTGCAACCAATAGGTGTCTAATCAGGGACCTTTTAAACCTGGCCAAAGAAATTGGTAAATCCAATAAGAGGTATGTGGCCGGGTCAGTTCCCAGATCCACCTCCAAGATATCTTTAACTATATCCCTGACCATTTTCCAAAAGTCTTTTAACTTTACACAGGACCAAAAAACATGTAGCATTGTGCCCTCCTCTTTACCACATCGCCAACATCTATCTGAAACTTCCGGGAATATCCGATTTAATGCTACGGGAGTTTTGTACCATCTGGTTAGAATTTTATACCCTCCCTCTTGATATCTGGTCGCCAATGAGGCTTTATGTGTAAAGTTAAAAATCTTTTTTATCTGATTCTCTGAAAACACGACCTCCAACTCTCTTTCCCAGGTACGTATAAACGGCAACTCCCTTGGTGCTTCTGTCTCCACCCACATGCTATACATCACTGAAAGGCCATGTCTCAACTCCTCACCCTTCAGACATATTTCCTCAAATCCTGTAAGGTCCCTGAGCGGTCCTATTTTTAATGCTTTAATGGCCGTCTTTAGTTGATTTTGTCTCATTACGTCTAACTCTTTTCTTATGGCCTCATCCCTTTCCTCTCTTCTTGCCCTTGAACTATCACCCTCAAAGTGTATTACTCTACTCCAGCCTAATCTTTTTAATGTCTTAAAGTGTGGGTCTAGCAACCCTGGCTGAAATTTAGGATTTCCCAGTACCGGGGTCAGTGGGCTTTGGTTTGTCGCAAGCTTAGTTCTCCTAAATAAGTTTTTCATGACACGTAAAGTTGCGCCTAATGTGGGATGTTTCTTAACCTCCCCTGGGATTTCTGCTTCTTGTATCCAGATCATGCCTTCAAGCGGGATAATTGTGATTTTTTGCTCTAAACCTAAGAATGGTCTATGATTCTCCCGATTACACCATTCTACCACCCTAGACATATGTGTTGCTTCGTAGTATCCCACAGGGTCCGGGAAGCCCACTCCTCCCCTCTCCTTGGGTAACGTTAAAATTTCCCTGCGTAATCTTGCCGTTTTTCCTGCCCATATAAACTTTGCGAACCTTGCTCTTAAGTCTCTAAGAAAGCTCGAAGGGATCTTTACCGGTAGGGTTTGGAATAGGTAAAGTAGTCTTGGTAACACGTTCATTTTTAGGATGCTAATCCTCCCAAACCAAGAGTAGGTCTCTTTTTCCCATCTTATAAAGTCAGATTTAATTTGCCTTACTATCGGAGCGAAATTTAACTCGAAAATTCTATTTAAGTTTTTGGATATTTTTGTCCCTAAATACAGTATGTGGGAATCCGACCACTTGAAGGGGAAATTCACTATTAGTTGATCTTTTATTTTTTTGTTTACTTCTATCCCCATCGCCTCAGATTTGCCGTAGTTTACCTTGAAATTAGAAAGGTCTCCAAATTCCCCTATTTCCTTCATCAAGGGGGGCAGTGATAATTCTGGAGCCACCACTGAGAACAAAAGATCATCTGCGAAAGCCGCTACTTTATACTCAGTTCCTTTGATCTGAAAACCTCTTATATCTGGGTTTGATCGAATTGTCCTCAGCAGTGGCTCCAGTGTTAAAATAAAGATAATCGGAGAGAGCGGGCAGCCCTGTCTAGTCCCGTTCCAGATTGAGAATGAGTCCGAAAGAGCCTCATTTACCTTCACTCTCGCAGAAGGGCAAGAGTAAAGGCTGGAAATCCAATTCTGCATGCCCACCCCAAGCCCTATGAATTTCAAGGTTGCGTTCAAGAATATCCAATCCACCCTGTCGAAGGCTTTCTCCGCGTCTGTTGAAATGAGTGCTACTGGCATATGATAAAATTGGGCCAAGTAAATGGTACTTAGCACTCTTTGCGTGTTCTCTCTCCCTTCCCTTCCAGGAACAAACCCTACCTGGTCCGGATGTATGAGAGGAGGGATGTATCGTACTAATCTGTTAGCAATTATCTTTGAAAATATTTTTAGATCTATATTCAGCAAAGATATCGGTCGATAACTCGCACATGCTGACGGGTCTTTTCCTTCTTTAGGAATAACCGCTATATGGGCCTCTATTGTTTCTCGTCTCATCGTGCCTCCTTCTTTCAGTGAGTTAAAGGCATCTAGGAATTTCGGTATTAATTTGTCCTGAAATGTTTTGTAATATAGAAGCGTGTATCCATCTGGCCCTGGTGATTTACCTGGTTTCATTTCCTTTAATGCCTCTTGGCATTCTTCTAATGTAATCGGGATCTCCATACTCCCTATGCTTTCCCTTGGGATTCTGGGCATCCCTGATTTCTCTAGGTATTCTTTTATTTTCTCTTCTCTCTTCTGTCTTTCCTCTGCGGATGTTTGGTTATTTAGTTGGTACAAGCCTTTGTAATAATCTCTAAATGCTTTCGCTATTAATTGTGAGGAACACACTAAATTATCTCCCTGTGTTTTTATTTTCTCTATGTGTTTCCTGGCTCTTGACTCTCTTAAAGCATTTGCTAGCATCTTAGTGGGTTTGTTGCCGAATTCATAATACGCCCTTCTGCATCTATTCAATTTGGCTTTCGCCTTGTCCATCAGTAATAGATTAAGCTTCTCTCTCAGGGCCATCAGTCTATTCTCGTTTGTTATTTTTTGCTCTTTCTTATGTTCATTTTCCGCTATCTTAATTTCCCCCAACAAGGTATCCAATTTTGCTCCTAATTTTCTCTTCCTATGGGCTCCCATTGAGATAAGTATACCCCTCAAATAACATTTATGTGCTTCCCACTTACAAAGTGGGGATGTTTCGTCGTCGTTGTTCCTTTCAAAAAATGAAGCTATTTCCTGGCTTATCCTCTCCTCATAGTGTGGGTCTTTAATTAAGGATTCGTTGATCCTCCAGTTCCAGATCCTAGGTCCTAGAACTCCCCAGTCGACGCTACAGCTGACTGGGGCATGGTCTGAAATTGTGATTGAACCAATTGAGGATTCCCTTAAATTCATCAAAACTGCTCGATCCAAAAAAATATAATCAATTCGTGTATAGGTTTTGTGTTTATGGGAGAAAAAACTGTAATCCCTTTCATGGGCATGCTGAGACCTCCAGCTATCTACTAGCTGTAGGTCATACAGCGTATTTCTTGCTTGCCTCAGTTTGGAGTTAGATATGCCATAGGATCCCCTGGAAGAATCCAGAGTAGGGTCCAATAGCATATTCATATCTCCTCCTAGTATCAGAGCTCCTTCTTTGTTTTCTTTTATCAGTTCTGCAAATTTACTCAGAGTAGCTACTGGGTCAGTATTAGGAAGGTAGATATTTACCAACGTGACCTGTTGATCATTTATTGTCCCCTTTATCAGCAGGAACCTTCCTTCTTTATCTGTCACCACCTTGGATTCTTTCCATTTTATATTTTTGGCTAATAAAATTGCTACCCCATTTGCTTTCGACGATTGGGACGCCCCCATATAAACCACTGGGAATCTCTGGTTCTTCCATTTTGGGATCTTGTCTCTTCTAAAGTGTGTCTCCTGTATAAACACGATTTGTGATTTTAATCTCCCTAGTTCCAGCAGTAATTTCGTTCTTTTTTCTGGGATATTTAGCCCTTTCACATTATACGATGTTATATTTATTCTATTCATTTCGAAGCGCTTTATTTAGTAACATTAAATACCCGACTTCCCGGCCTCTATCCCTTTCTCCCCGGACCTCGGAGCTCTATTTCAAAGGGAGGCGGAATGAGAGACACAGCGGCGACAACAAGCTGGAGAGTAAAAAACCCCCCCCCCCCCCACTATAACTCGGATCCAAGTCCTCCGTCCAGATATCCGAGAGGCAAAAAAAAAAAAAAAAAAAAAAAGAGAAATGAAAAAAGGAAAAAAAAACAGGAGGACAAAAAAAAAAAAAAAATCCCAGCGTCTCCGACTTCACTCCAAATGGAGGAGAGACGCTTATTGGGGAAAGTGTGAAAGCACCGCGGAAAGTCTCACCCAGTCCCCGGTCCGGCACTCTACCTCTTTATTCTATACAGCCACCCCTCCCCCCCCTTCTATTTCGTCGCTTTAACCCTGTATCTAAGACCATAGTAGGTCACACCGATACTGTCAACTAGTATTTGTTCTCTGCCTGCCACTTGAAAAATACAATATGTTATACAGCTATTATACACTGGACAACTACTTCTTAAAAAAAGAAAAAAAAAGGACGACAGGCACTATAGTAAACGCATGTATTATATATTATGTATTATGAATTCGAAGTTGCCTTACTCTGTACTACAGATATCATGTGCCCCCTCACTGCCCTCACCACAGTCCGTCCCTATCCTCTTTCTTGTCTGGCCTATCATTCATATTATTTATATTATATAATTATAATTATAATACCCCCCTCGTGTTCCTCGTCAATTACACTTCTCCCATGTCTACCTTTCAACCTTATATGAATCTTCCACTCATTGATTGAATCCGTGACAGTGTTCCTTATCTCTCCCTCCTCAAACCACCCCCCCCCCCCTCTTTCCTCCCTTCCTCCCCTACTATCGGCTGAGGTAGAAGTTCGGAATGCCCCCCCTTTACCCTACCCCCTCCCTCCCCCCCCCTTACACCCCACCTCCTATATCCATAAAAAAAACATAGTAAAATAAAAAAAAAAATAAAAAAAAAATCTCCACATCTAGAATGTACCCTGTACCCTATTCCCTCCCCCCCCTCCCCAAAACTATACCCAAACTACATCACTATTCCGTGATATTAATCACAATCCTGCCTGTGACTTGGTGCTAGGGACCTTTGCCCTTATCTCTTCACCCCCTAAAAAAGAAAATAATGGGGGGCGAAAGAAAAAACAACTTAAAAAAAATAAAAATAAAAGGGGGGGGGAATACCTCCCCCTGTGCACTTATCTGCGTGCTTACTTAGTGTTTACTAAATCACTCTCTTCGTGTCCCATGCGCCCCCACCTAACCCCCCCTCCCCCCCATAACTTTATCCTCCCCCCTTAAATTCCGAACCATCTCCCCCCCGTTCTTGCAGAATTTACACTGATTAGGGGTTAGCTGTCGGTCTTCTGTATGTCCTCTGAGCATTTTATATCCTGGAATTATACACTGTTGTTTACTAGTTATGACCAACACCTTTGCCCACCCTGTCCATCTGTAGTGCTCCTCCCAAGACCTTCTGATCACTATCCGTCACAACTTACCTCCAGGACTTCTCCAAAGCATCTCCCATCCTTTGGAAATCCTTAACTCAATTTGTCTGGCTATTTTCTACCCTTCATCTCTTCAGGCAAGTCTATAATGCTTCCTCCTGAAAACCGTACTTCCACCTTCACCATCTGCCTATCCCCCACAGCTATTACCTTTTGTAGCACCCTTTTGGATCACAAGCTTTCACAAGCAGCGCTCCCTGAATCCTTTTGTATTGTAACTGTACTGCCTCTTTTTATTTTGTAAAGCACTGCATAAACTGTTGGTGCTTCACTGTGAATACAATGGGTGCTATACAGTACAGAACAATGCGGTTCACAGTGATGAACCAATGAACGGCACATTGAAAACATATCTCTGAACATTAGAAAGGAAAATCGTTTGGGGCAGCACAGTGGCTAAGTGGTTAGCACTTTCACCTAGCACCACTAGGGTCGTTGATTCAAATCCCAACCACGGCACCACCTGCCTGGAGTTTGCATGTTTTCCCTGTCCCTGTGTGGGTTTTCTCCCATTTTCCAAAGACATGCTGGAAGGTTAATTGGTTCTTGTCTAAATTGCCCCTAATATGTGTATGTATGGCACTTTTTTGCCCTGAAAATCGTGGGTGCGCAATATACGCCGATACCCGCTTCCCGCTGCACCGACATATACCGAGCGCAGTACACTCGGGTATAGTCGGGCAGGCTCGGCTCCTCTTGCGGTCACGTCCTGTGCGTCCTGTACGTCCTTTACGCGAGAGGAGCCGAGCCTGCCCGACTATACCCGAGTGTACTGCGCTCGGTATACGTCGGCGCAGTGGTTCAAACACAGCGCGGGAAGCGGGGATCGAGCAGGGAGGACACCACGATGGCCGCAGAAGGACGCCGGACCGGATGAGGCCGCCGATGGACGCGATGGACAACGGGCAGGACGTGATGGACGACGGGCAAGACACCGATGAGGGGCATGCAAACTGTAAGTATTTTTTTTTTCCGGGGCGCGTTATAGCAAGATAAATACGGTATTCAAATCTTCACTCCAGCAGTATATAATGAGTTTAGAAATTTTAGAGGAATGTTAACTAATGCATTACAATTTAATTACACCCATTAGATTTTAGACGACTAAAATTAGTTTTAGTCTACTAAAATGTACTGCGGATTTTAGTTGACTAAAACGTAGGACATTTTAGTCTACTAAAATCTACGGGAGATTTAGTCGACTAAACAGGACTAAAACTAAAACAATTGCAGAAGACTAAAATGGCACTAAAATTAAAATGCCATTTTAGTCCTAAGACTAATGCCGCGTACACACGATCATTTTTCCCCATGAAAAAAAACGTTGTTTTAAAAAAATGTCATGTGTGGGCTTCACATAATTTTTCGGGTTCTGAAAACCGAAAAAACATTTTTTCGAGCATGCTGCATTTTTTAACGACGTTTTAAACAATGTCGTTTTTCGGGTTGTAGAAAATGATCGTGTGTGGGCTAAAACAACGTTAAAAACCAGCGCATGCTCAGAAGCAAGTTATGAGACGGGAGCGCTCGTTCTGGTAAAACTACCGTTTATAATGGAGATAGCACATTCATCACGCTGTAACAGACCGAAAAGCGCGAATCGTCTTTTACTAACACGGAATCAGCTAAAGCAGCCCCAAGGGTGGTGTCATCCGCATGGAACTTCCCCTTTATAGTGCCGTCGTATGTGTTGTACGTCACCGCGCTTTGCTAGAGCATTTTTTTAAAACGATGGTGTGTGGGCAACGTCGTTTTAATGATGAAGTTGGAAAAACTTTGTTTTTTCTACATGCCGAAAAATGATCGTGTGTACGCGGCATTAGACTTAAACTAAATCAAAATTTGCTGCCAAAATTAACACTGGTATGAATGTGAGTTAGGGATCTATGGGCCAGATTCACAGAACAGATACGCCGGAGTATCTACTGATACGTATTTTCAAATTTGCCGCGTCGTAATCTTATAATTTGTGATTCACAAACAAGATACGACAGCTTTTGGCTAAGATCCGACAGGCTTACGGCTTCGTACACCTTCGGATCTTAGGCTGCAATACTTCGGCCGCCGCTGGGTGGAGTTTGCGTCGTTTTCCAGCGTCGAGTATGCAAATGCACTTTTGCGTTCGTTACGTCGTCGCTAGTCATTTTTTCCCTTCGCAAAGTTAAGCCTGCTTTTACATGGCTTAACTTTAGACGAGCCATGTTAAAGTATGGCCGTCGTTCCCGCGTCGAATTTCAATTTTTTTTTTTGCGTAAGACGTCCGGGAATACGAAAGTACATTACGCACGTCGCCGTTCAAAAAAATGATGTCACTTCGCGCAAAGCACGGCAGGAATTTCAAAACGGAGCATGCGCAGTACGTCCGGCGCGGGAGCGTGCCTAATTTAAATGGTACACGCCCCATTTGAATTAGGCGGGCTTGCGCCGGACGCCTTTACGTTACACCGCCGTAAGTTTACAGGCAAGTGCTTTGTGAATCAAGCACTTACGCTGAAAACTTGCGGCGGTGTAACGTAAACGGGATACGTTACGCCGCGGCGCAGGTACCTGAATCTGGCCCTAAGATTGTAAGCTCTTTGGGGGCAGGGACTGATGTGAATGTACAATATATACAGTATGTAAAGCATATCCCCTTTGAGTTCTTAATAAAATGACAAATGTTTCATAGCATTTCGGGAATATTTGAGATAACTAATATTACTATTTTTGATGTTTGTTATTCTAGCATCACAGCTCAAAATAGACATTGTTTTTGTTCCATTCCATTTGTAAGATGCGGCCAGAATCAACATTTAAAAGGAAAAGCAATTGTCCTGTGACCATGGGGTGTAATCTATGTACAGCAGCTACTTTCTGTAAATTCCGTAAAAAAACAAAATCCTTTAATGTGGTCTCAGGTTCAGTCTCTAGCAATTGTACAATGATGAGAATTTTGTGCAATTGGTGTTATAAATATGTACAACTGGAAATTTTTGCATCTAACCAGTGGGGATTCGCAGGAGGTAAAGTCTATGTAAATCCTAACAATTAAACTTTCTTATTTGCTCCATTGTGGTCTGTTAAATATATAATTGAAAGTGTTATTTTTATATCTGTTTGATTAGTGCAAAAAAGGGATCTAGCCAGAAATCACATGAACTTCTAACTTCCTGGGATCTGTGCCTCTGCTGCATTGTTATCAGTTAGTATTGTTCCCAGCTATCTCTGTGGACTCATGGGTGTGCGCAAGCCTATGGCATTAGGGTGTGCACCCCAAAGCTCAAAAACGCATGCCTTTTTCTGCAGCCTCAGCTTCATGGGACAGTGAATGAATGGTAAGTGCTCTGTGCTGAGCACAGGGGCGGACTAACCATTCGGGCACTGCCCGAGGGCCCCATGCCACTAGGGGGCCCCATCAGGGTCAACCTCAGTAAAACCAGGGACAGTATGTAAAAATCTGTGTTTTTAATAAAATCTCAAGATTATAGCTGCCCCGCCTCTCCAGTACCTTTTCAGTGTGTGTATGTGTATTTTGTGTGTATGTATACTGTGTGTGTATAGTGGGCTAGATTCACGTAGAAGTGCGGCGGCGTAACGTATCGTAGATACGTTAGACCGCCGCAAGTTTTCATCGCAAGTGCCTGATTCACAAAGCACTTGCAATGAAAACCTACGCTGGCGGCCTCCGGCGTAAGTCCGCGTAATTTAAAGGGGCGTGTGCTATTTAAATTAGGCGCTCTCCGGCGCCGGACCTACTGCGCATGCTCCGTTTCGAAATTCCCGCCGTGCTTTGCGCGAACTGACGTCATTTTTTTCGAACGGCGATGTGCATAGCGTACTTCCGTATTCTCGGACGTCTTACGCAAATGACGTGAATTTTTTAATTTCGACACGGGAACGAGGGCCATACTTTAAACAGCACATACGTGTGCTGTCTAAAGTTAGGGCAGGTCAAACGACGACTAAAATTGCGACGGGAAACTAGAGTAGCGGAGACGCAGCGAACGCGAAAAACCGTCGTGGATCGCCGTAACTGCTAATTTGCATACCCGACGCTGGAATACGACGCGAACTCCACCCAGCGGCGGCCGCGGTATTGCATCCTAAAACAATTACACCTGTCGTTTCTTAGGGCTAACTATGCGTAACTGATTCTATGAATCAGTCGCATAGATAGAAACAGAGATACGGAGTATCTGAGATACTCCGTCGTATCTCCGCTGTGAATCTGACCCATTGTGTGTATACTGTGTGTGTATACTGTGTATGTATACTGTATGTGTATACTGTGTGGCACCATAATCTCCTATTGCCCGGGGGCCGCATAATATCCTATTGCCCGTGGGCCCCATGAGTTGTCAGTCCACCCCTGGCTGAGCGGCTTTCTGTTCATTCACAAACAGAAGTCTAGTAAACAGTTTACTAGGCTTCAGTTATGAATGAGCACAGTGAGTGAGTATGTTCACTGTGTTCATTTAGAAAAGGTGCAGTTAAATGACATATTTACTAGCTCCTTCCCCCACTCTCCATCCTGAAACATCCCCTGGTGCAGCTGGGGGGAGAGGAGGAGGGAAGCCAGCAGAACTGCAGGGTGGGGGCGCCAACGTGAGGGAAGCCCGGGCAATAGTGGGAATCGAAACTGTACATAGTGATTAGGGTGTGCACAAGCACATCTAGCACACCCCCTGCTCACGCCTATGGTGAACTACAGAACAATGCCCTACTATCTTATGAAGATGTGGAAAGGAGAAGATGTGGGGTTAAGTTGAATAAACATAAAACACGCCCACATCTTTGTCATTCGAATTCCGCGCCCTTACGCTGACACATTTACACTACGCCGCCGTAACTTTAGACGCAAGTGCTTTGTGAATACAGCACTTGCCTCTCAAAGTAGTGGCGGTGTAGCGTAACTATGATACGCTATGCCTGCTTAAAATTACGCCGATCTACGTGGATCTGGCCCAAAGGGTGTAAATATTAAAGTTCATAAATCATAAGAATCTTGTGAAGACTCTGTGACATCCAAAAAGCGCTCCGCCACCATCAAGCGTGAAATCGCCATAAAAAATGCGCGCTTACCAAACAGCAAGCAAATGGAGCTTGCGGCTGTAAACCCCAGCCAGGGGCTTTTCCAAGGACTCCCCGTTCAGCAACCTCTTCAATATGGAATGCCTGGATCACTAGATGTCTTAGTGAATAGTGTCTCATAAAGGATTGTAGCTGGAATAAGAGAGGCTCACCATAGTGTAAATCAGCATAAATAGGCAATATTTATTAGGTAAAAAACACACTTACATAAGAAGTAATAAAATCAGCATATCATGTCAACAAGCCGGCCGGCAATAGCGAACGCCCGTTCACCCTGGATCGCGATGACGTCAGCACGTCCACTCAACCCTGAAAATAAGCTATAGTTTAAAATGCTTGTAAAATCCTATAATTCACTCTATTACAGTAGTATATAATGTACAATGTGTGTGTTTCTGTAATATAATTGCGGGGAAGAGAGCTCCGGCTGGTCACAGAAGCGCAGAACGGTGCTATAACAAAAGGTATTTGGCACAATTATATTACAGAAACACACACATTGTACATTATATATACTGTAATAGAGTGAATTATAGGATTTTACAAGCATTTTAACTCAGTTCACACTGGGGATTCCTGACAGGCAGGTAGAGAGAGGGGGAGAGAAGAAAGCACATTACATGGTAAGACCCATAGGTGTGCGCAGCCTATTGCATTAGGGTGTGCACCCCAAAGATCAAACATATTTGCATGTGTATAAACAGTATACTGATGGTGTCAGCAGAGCCGTGGACGGTGTCAATAGGGCAGTGGATGGTGTCAGCAGAGCGGTGGACAGTGTCAGTAGTTTTTATTTTTTTATTTGTTATTTTATTTATTTTTGGTGAAATATCAGGGGTCTATTTCTGTGCGTTACTGCACGTTTAAACGCAGTATATTCCAGTGCGTTACTGCATGTTTAATGCAGCATATTTCTGTGCATTAGTGCATGTTTAACGCAGTATATTCCAGTGCGTTACTGCATGTTTAATGCAGTATATTTCAGTACATTACTGCATGTTTAACGTTGTATATTTCAGTGTGTTACGTGCCATTTAATGCAGTATTTTTCTGTGCGTTAGTGCATGTTTGACACAGTATATTTCAGTGCAATCTGCACCACACAGGGTGATTAGGGTGTGCCTAGGCATACCTGGCACACCCTGTGCGCACGCCTATGGTAAGACCTACCCCGAAAATAAGCCCTACTGTGTCTTTAGTTGCCAAAATTAATATAAGACCCAGGCTTATTTTGGGGGAAACGGTACATACATGTGTCAACCAAAGACATTGGTGACCTGAGGAAAGTCGTCCAGTCTTACTGTTTCCTGGTAAAACACGCTTGTGGCAGGTTCTTTGTATACAAATTCTGCAGCACACAAATTATTGGAATTCCAGATTCCTTTGTATGGGGCTGAAGCTATAATGTGTAGCTTGATAATATGTGGCTAGAGCTTTTACATATAAATGGCTAAAGGACATCCTCAGTAAATGAAGGTGGAAGAAAAATGTTGAAGCCTGCGGCTCTTCGTACAGGGTTTGAGGATTTACGTCTTTCTAAAATTTAAGTGAACTTCAGTTATTGCCCACATTGGTGGCATAGACCAATCAATGTGTCTTGTTTGTAAATACCTAACCACTTGCCGACTGTTACTGGCCAGGGAAGCAGCCGATCAGATAGATATGTGTCTGATCGGCTACATTGGTGGCTGGAGGAGAGATTTGGGGTCTAATAGACCCCAGATCTCCCCATAAAGAGGACATGTCACAGACCATGCTCTCACCAGGGATGTTGTTCATCCTCCTGTGATAGCAACAAAGTTACCGTATATACTCGAGTGTAAGCCGACTTTTTCAGCACTTTTTTTTATTCTGAAAAAGCACCCCTTGGGTTATACTCGAGTCTCCCACTGTGTCGTGCAGTCTTAACCACAGTCGGCGGCCGTCGACTGTAACAAAGCCCCGCCTCCTCCTCATCCGTGATAGACGGAACACTGACTCACTGCTAGGAAACTCAATCAGTGTTCTGTCTATCACGAACAAGGAGGGGCTTTGTTACAGTGGACGGCCGCCGACTGCAGTTAAGACTGCATGACACAGCGGGAGATCAGGTACATGAGGCTGCAAATGGGCACAGTAAAGCTGCAGATGTGCACAGTGAGGCTGCAAATGGGCACAGTGATGCTGCAAATGGGAAATGTTGACCCTCTTTCGCACTTACAGTAGCTGCTGCATTTCCCACCCTAGGCTTATACTCGAGGCAATAAGTTTTCCCTGTTTTTTGTGTAAAATTAGGTGCCTCGGCTTATATTCGGGTCAGCTTATACTCGAGTATATACGGTAATAATTAGTTAATTAAATAATATTAATGATAATTAAAACAATTTGAGAAAGTGAAAAAAAAAAGTTTCGGATAAAATAAATAATAACAAAGAAAGAAAATTTAAGCGCCCCTGTTAACCTGAGCTTACTCACAAATGCGAACGCATACATTACTTCTGCACACATATGTAAGCAGTGATTGAACCACAGAAAATGAAAGTAGCCTGTAAAGGTGTTTAAAGCGTCACCTATGGAGAATTTTATGTGCCGTAGTTTGAGGCCATTTTAGAGGCGGACGCAATTTGAAAGCGTGAAATGTTAGGTATCTATTTTTTTCAGCATAACATCATCTTTTATATTTTACAAAAAAAAAATGGTATTCTATTGTGTTTAGAAAAAAAATCGAAACTGCGCTTGCCTTTCCACACCTTGGATATAACTAATTAACAATGTGCAATTACTCCTGTATCTGTATCTGGACTGCTAACATACCTGAAAAGCAATTAGTGTTATATTAATTAAAAATAAAAACAATGCTACATTAATCAATAAACATATAAATGTGATTATAGGACTTATTTGACCAATTTTGTTGGAAAATTAAATAAATAAATAGTGACTGGTGATGACAAATATATACATTAAATTAATTAAGTGACATATAAGTGACATGTAAGATAACATGTGTGAACAAAGTCTATTAAAGTGCTCTTGTGCTCCGTGCTCAATGGTGGCTGTGTATCCACCTCAATTGGGACTATATGGTTCCGCAGCCATCAGGTAAGTTGGACTCCTCTACCTTATGATAAAAAGGAGTCCGCTGTGCTCTTAGGTCTCTTGGGGGGGGGGGGGGCTGTTTCACCACAATGTCCACTGGATACTTCTACAACTTGCCTCCTACTAAGCCTCCAGTGCTACAGGATCAGGGTATGCAAACATGCAATATTTGAAAAATAACTCCTCATAGTGTAAGATCCTTATGATGTTTTATTGCCCCCCCCCCCCCCCTATACTTGCCAGAGTCCGATCTTGATCCAGTGCTGTGCTCAATAGCAGCATTCCTCTCCCTCTTCACAAGGAAGATTGATAGATGGGGTGGGGTTGAACTGTGACTGCTTCATCTTGCATATGAAAATATTCGCCAGCACACCATGGATCGTACAGAACGTCCAAAAATGTATTGCAGTGAAACCATCACAAGGATTGCTAGCAATCCACGGTCCATGGTGTGCTGGCAAATATGTTCGTATGATTGTTGTTCCAATTCCCAGCTGGTGATCGCTTCAGCACCCATTTTTGCATTTATAGGCCGTTTCTCCAGGAAGGTGTGCAATTGGAATATTGTCTAAGACTGCTTCGTCTTGCAGTCCGCTGAAGGCACTGGGATTTTCAAAAAACATCCAAGCCAAGGAGAATACCAAAATGGACTATCAGATCATGGAGGTATGCCTGGGCAGCCACACAACTGGAGTCAGATTAGGGACAAGGATGTAGTTCATATTTAACTGTCATGCTGCAATCTGTTCAGCAAAGTTACATTTTCCATTTTGAACCTTGTTTAAAGTTATTCAAAGAGGTGCATGTTGGTTCTAGCATATCTAAAGAACCATGGTCTGTAAAGCACAAAGGGGTATCAAAGGGGTTAGCTCAGCAAGACAAGGAGAAGGAGTGTAATTGCTAAGAGTAACCAAGAACAAGTTTAAGACACCAAGCAGCCCTTATTAGACGTGGTACCTGGTAAAGAAACAGGTCCCCTGGAAACGAAGGGGTCCCTCCCTAGTAGTCATTCTTCAATAGCAACCAGAACTGAACCTGCATTACGGAGATCTCTGGCCTGGTCAGGAGATATGGGAAGGTAGGAGTTAATGAGCATGCATGAGGTCTGTGCTAGGTGCTCGGCAGGACTGGGAGTTACTTAGAGGTACACTGGACTGGTGGAATGGGCACAAGCTCAGCACGTCCCTCTTGATGCAACATCTACTAAGGGTACAGTGGGTAGTGACCCAGATTTCAGATGAATTCTGCACTTTTACTGCACACAGTAGGATGGCTCATCTGTAAGTCGTAGAATAGCCTTCATGTTAGATTGTTGACATGACTGCAGTTTCCGCCTGGTCCCAGTAATTGATGGGCGTGCTCCACAGGAAAAAGGTACAACCGTGTGCAGGGTGAGTAGACCCTGTCCACAAGTTGGTGTAGTCGCCAGGATATGCCCACCTCATGCACCTAAAGACCGCTACTAAAGAGACCAAGGCTGTTAAGTTAGTTTGTTTTCTAAAACTTGTTCAGGCTTGCTCACAGAGCTGGAATCTGTGTCCTTTGTCAGGTGCTATTGTCAGACTGTCTGGAATCCTGAGAAGGGACGTATATATAACATCCCAGATCTCCACAGGGTTTGCTCCGCGTCTGTGTTTGCGGGATTTGCCCACTGTTGGGTACGTGACTGGAATGAACTGTGAGTAATTTTTGCCATCATGTAGGAGGCGGAGCTTGAATTTTACACCTTGGGCAACATGCCCTGTTTGTGGGTCTCTTCTGAACCACCGGATGGAAGGGACTGAGGAGCCGTCTAATCCTAATGCTAAAAACAGTTTATATGGTGATGGCAATGGCCGCATCAGTTAGTAAAACAAATAGTTAATCTGATCTAACTTGGTCCAAATTATTTCTCTTGGAAATTGAAGTAAATTAGGAGACATGGAAAGAGTTCGGTATTTCTCTTGGAAATTGAAGTAAACAAGGAGACATGGAAAGAGCCTGGTATAAAATAGACATGGGGCAGACCTCCCGTCAGGTGGTTTGTTAGGGAAGGGGGGGGGGTTTGTTTTTGGGTAGGGGGACCTTAGGGGGTTAGATAATAGGTAGGAGATGCATGTTCTAAGGTAAAATTAGTGTCAAGGGAACCCAGACTGCAGGAGAATAGGAAGGGAAGGAACGTGGGTAAGGAGTTAAAGGTAAATATGGAAGTACATACCATGGATTTCTTCTCTGCTATTGGCTCTCTTTTATTTTTGAGTAACATAGGGGTATGAAGTATATGTTATATATATATGAAGTTGTAATGATTATGATTGGTGTAACATGTAACTGCCTATATATCAGAAAATAAAAAAAGAATATTAAACAAATTATTAAAAATGAATGTAAACCTGGAGTTCGGCTTTAAGTTGCGAGGAAGTCTATCTACCTAAATGACAACTCTGCACGTGACACTGAAGATAAAATACATTGGTGCTAGCTCTATATTTGGCAAAGGAAGTTTTAGTCAAGAGGAAATCTATAGACAACTCTGCACGGGACATTGAAAAAAACAACTGTACTATCTCCATATTTGGCAAAGTTCCAGAGCGGACCTCAATGTCAGGTTATCTTGTGTATATTGCTCAACTTCTGCTGACTGTGCAACCAACCCACACCTTGTTTTAAGGGTTAAGTTTTAAAGTACAGTTTATATACTGTCACATGGTTTAAAAAACACGGCGAGCGTTTACTTTGCAATATATTGTATTCTACTGTAATATGTTACTAAGTGTCATCAGATAATAATTCGGAGACATAAAAGATGGTGCCGAGGCAAATGCGGGAAGTAAACATATGACAACTACTAGGTCTTCTGAGTTAATTAATTGGACAGTTTTTTTTTTAGTTTTTTTTTTTTTTATCAAATCCTGTTGTCAGAATTTATGTCTAGGCTGCTGGCTCATTTATATTTCATAAGTGGTTCTAAACTCAAAGGGCTAGATTCAGGTAGGGGCGCGCATTGTTACGGCGGCGCAGCATATCGTATTTACGCTACGCCGCCGTAAGTTAGAGAGGCAAGTGCTGTATTCACAAAGCACTTGCCTCCTAAGTTATGGCGACGTAGCGTAAATGGGGCCGGCGTAAGCGCGCGTAATTCAAATGAGGATGAGGGGGCGTGTTTTATGTTAATTCTTGGTGACCTGACGTGATTGACGTTTTTCCCGAACGGCGCATGTGCCGTCCGTGGAATTTCCCAGTGTGCATTGCTCCAAAGTACGCCGCAAGGACGTCATTGGTTTCGACGTGAACGTAAATTACGTCCAGCCCTATTCGCGAACGACTTAGGCAAACAACGTAAAAAATTCAAAATTCGACGAGGGAACGACGTCCATACTTAACATTGCGTACGCATCATAATAGCAGGAGCAACCTCACGCCGAAAAAGCCTAACGTAAACGAAGTAAAAAAATAGCACCGTGCGTACGTAAATTTGTGAATCGGCGTATCTAGGTCATTTGCATATTCTACGCTGAAAACGACGGAAGCACCACCTAGCGGCCAGCGTAAATATGCACCCTAAGATATGACGGTGTAAGAGACTTACGCCAGTCGCATCTTAGGCTAATGTTGGCGTATCTTGCTTTCTGAATACAGAAAGAAGATACGCCGGCGCAGTTTTGAATTTACGCGGCGTATCTATAGATACGCCGGCGTAATTCAATGCTGAATCTAGCCCAAAAGGTTTTTTACCCTAATGCATTCTCTGCATTAAAGCAGAACTATACTAGACATGTGCGGTTCCTTTCGTTCAAACTAATTTTCGTTATTCGGAAACTCAGGTGTGTCCGAATTTTCGAATTAGAGTAGTATCGAATTTAAATGAATCCGAAATAACGAAAGAAAATCAGACGGAATTAGAAACGTTTTTGCATACTTTTCGATTCCAATATGCGACTATGTTTCAAGAAAAGGTTGAATGGGGTGGGACTTTGTATGTGCCTTGGAGGAGTAAATACATATAGAAATACTAGAAAAATAAACAACTTTTATTTTTCTGGCAATGGGCAGTAATACCATAAAATCAAAACATGAAGTAAAATCACAAAGGAAACTTGGACAGCCGCACTCCAAAAATGTTCTTTTAATTAAAATCGATCACAAAATGAACATGCCACAGCAAAAAAATTGGAACAAAAGCTAACGTTTCGCACTGTAGCTTCAGTGCTTAGTCATAGTTAGTACTAGCTATGACCAAGCACTGAAGCTACAGTGCGAAATGTTAGCTTTTGTTCCAATTTTTATTTTATTTTTTGCTGTGGCATGTTCATTTTGTGATCGATTTTAATTAAAATAATTTTTTTGGAGTGCGGCTGTTCAAGTTTCCTTCGTATTTTTGCATCACTATTGCATTCCCGGCACCCATGGTTTGGTTCCAGTGAGGAGGTTCTTTGAAGACTACTGAGCGGTTATTTTCTCTCTCTATGAAGTAAAATCACTTACAGTTTGGAAGTTTCAAATGGTGTTTGATTCCCAAGCAGAGACGATAGTAGGGCCTACGCGTTTCGCGGAATTCCGCTTCATCAGGGCCTTTGAAAGGGGCACAAGGAATGAAATATCATATGAACTCTAAAAACAGAGGGCCAGGAAGATTTCGCGCCGTAAGTTACGGCGGCGTAGTGTATTTCTCGGCGCGCATTTCAAATTGGGCGGGTAGGGGGCGTGATTCATTTAAATGAAGCGCGTCCCCGCGCTGATTGAAATGCGCATGCTCCGCTTCAAAATTTCCCGCCGTGCTTTGCGCGGAAATGACGTCGCACCGACGTCATTTTTTGAACTTAGACATGAGTTACGTCCTTTCCTATTCACGGACGACTTACGCAAAAAAAAAAATTCAAAATTCGACGCGGGATTGACGGCCATACTTTAACATGGCAAGTCTATCTATACGCCACGAAATAGCAGCTTTAACTATACGCCGGGAAAAGCCGACTAGCGACGACGTAAGAGAATGCGATGGCCGCGCGTACTTTCGTGGATCCACGGAAAAAGCTAATTGGCATACCCGACGCGGAAAACGACACGAACTCCACCCAGCGGGTGCCAAAGTATTGCACCTACGCGGCAAATTTGAAAGTACGCTGGTATATCAGTAGATACGCCGGCGTACTTGCTCTGAGAATCTGGCCCAGAGGGTATTGATAGAAAAAAATATACACAAATAGAATATTTGATATAATTCAATACATAAACTGAATAAAAAGAAAGAAAAGAAGAGGGGGGGGAAAAAGTGAAAAATATACATACAATGAGGTTTACACAATCATTGGATATACACTTTTGATCCTCAACATAAATTATTACAAATTAAATATTACATTAAAACACACTTCAGGCTGTATGTACAGTTGCATTTATGTGGAGCGGTGCTTCCATGTCTTGGGAAGGCATAGATAGGAGGTATATATATTAAACCATAAAGGTTATCGAAATGCATTAAATTAATCAGACATATTGAATGTATATCTAAATCAGACAAGAAAAGAAAGAAAGAAAAAAAGACACTTACCACTAAACTGTAACTGTCAGGCGCCGGTGCAGCAGACAAATAAGGCTTACGTGCCTGTGAGGACACTCCGCCCTATGTACTGCACCCCACGGAAGGGACAGGTGGGTCCCTATATATGTGAGCAAGAAAATCTAGTGAGTTGAAAATTTGAAGGTGAAAATGTGTAAAAATTCGATTAGATTCCAATAGTTTTCAAATTTGAATACTTTTCTAATCGTTTTCAAATTCGAAAACTTTTCTAATCGTTTTCAAATTCGAATTCGAAAACTTTTTGAATTCAAATAGTTTTCCAATTTCTAAAGAGAATAAAATAGAATAGAAAATAAAGGAATAGAATAGAAAATTTAAATGTAATCTATTCCTTTATTTTCAATTCTATTTTATTATTTTTGGAAATTGGAAAACTTTTCGAATTCGAAAACTTTTCGAATTGTTTTCAAATTCGAAAACTTTTTGAATTCTAATTGTTTTCCAATTTCCAAAGGGAACACAATTAAACAGAAAATAAAGAAATATATTTGAAAAATATATATATATATATATTTTTTTTTTATTCTCTTCTATTTTATTCTTTTTGGAAATTGGGAAACAATTCGAATTTGAAAACTATTCGAAATTGATTTGAAAAGTTTTTAAATTGATTTGAAAAACGAATAAACAAAGCAAATTCCGAAAACGAATAAAACAAATTTAACTAAACAAATGAATTAAAATGATACGTAACAAAACAATTTTTTTTTCGTTCTGCACATGTCTAAACTACACTGCATCTGAACACCAAAAATCGATGCGGTTCAATTCATTTTTAATATTCAAAGCAAACTCACCCATCCATCCATGTCTTCATGATTTATTTTGTTGAGAAATCACTTTGAAACCCCCTCTAGAATTTCTGGTGAGTAATGGCAGATGATTCATGTAGCATTTACAGTATTTCCTGGAATCTATCTGCCCTTCGCTCAGGCATGATGCAGGCAGTAGTGTGTGCTTAGTTGAGAAAAACAATAAGTATAAACCTCTTTTTTCTCTTTTTTTATTTAGCAAACAAAAAAAAGTTACCTTTAGGCCCCGTACACACGGTCGGACAAAACCGATAAGAATGGACCGAGGTTCAGTGTCATCGGTCCAAACCGACCGTGTGTATAGCCCATCGGTCTGTTGTCCTTCGGTCCAAAATTTTAAAACATGCTTCAAAACCGAACCGATGGACCACTGCCCGATCGGTCCAAACCGATAGTTAGTACAGAAAAGCATTGGTTCAAAACCTGTGCATGCTCAGAATCAAGTCGACGCATGCTTGGAAGCATTGAACTTAGTTTTATTCAGCACGTCGTGTGACGTCACCGCGTTCTGACCCGATCAGGTTTTGGAACGATGGTGTGTACACACATCAGACCATCAGGCCACTTCAGCGGTGAACCGATGAAAACAGTCCGTCGGACCATTCTCATCGGTTTTGTCCAACCGTGTGTACAAGGCCTTAGGCCTCGTACACACGATAGGTTAACCAGAGGACAACGGTCTGATGGACCGTTTTCATCGGTCAAAACCGATCGTGTGTGGGCCCCATAGGTTATTTAACCATAGGTTAAAAAAAAGCCAACTTGCTTTAAATTTAACCGATGGATTCCTAACCGATGGGAAAAAAAACGATCGTTAGTAGGCACAACCATCGGTTAAAAATCCACGCATTCTCAGAATCACGTCAACGCATGCTTGGAAGCATTGAACTTAGTTTTTTTTCAGAACGTCGTTGTGTTTTACGTCACCGCGTTCTGACACGATCATTTTTTTAACCGATGGTGTGTAGGCGCGACGGACCATCAGTCGGCTTCATCGGTTAACCGACGACAACGGTCCATCAGACCGTTCTCATCGGATGGACTGAACGTGTGTACGAGGCTTCACAAACCACTTCCCGACCACCTAACTGTAAATGTACGTCATTACTTTGACGTTAAATACCAGGATTATGGCAGCAGTTATCTTTTAAATGACAACTGAAGTGTAAATAAAACCGTTGCGGTAGGAATCAGTAATTTGTATCGGCAAGTACTAAAACACAAGTATCAGTACTCATTGTAAAAATGGTATCAGTGCATCCCTATTTAAAAAATAAACAATTGGTCTACCTGAGGGCTGCAACTTGGGAGCTGTTCTGTACAAAAATCCACTACCCGTGAGATGTGCTTGTTGTGAATATCAGGAAGTTCCTTCGATTCTGCGCCTTGCTGAGACACAAAGTTGTCTTTTAGGGTATGGAGAAAAAGGAAGAGAGGTGCCAGGAGTCAGAAATAGTGTTGAGCGGAATACGCCATATTCGATTTCGCGATATATCACGAATATATAGCCGAATATTCGTGAAATATTCGCTAAAATCGAATATTCGTGATATTTTTTAAAAAAAAAAAATTGCGAAATTTCGCTAATGCGAATTTATTGCGAACATTTTGCAAATTTTTTTTTTTTTTTTTTTTCTGATTGGCTCTGATGCAAAAGAAGGGCGGAGAAAGTATTCTCGAATATTCGGAAATCGAATATTCGGAATATTTTATCAAAAAAAAAAATGTTGTGAAATATTTTGACAACTGTGGTAGGAGAACTCTGATTGGCTCTGATGCAAAAGAAGGGTGGAGAAAGTATTTGCGAATATTCGGAAATCGAATATTCGCGAATACTTTCTCCACCCTTTTTTTGCATCAGAGCCAATCAGAGTTGTCAAAATCTCGCAATCAATTTTTCATTCGCATTAGCGAAATTTCGATAAAATATCACCAATATTCGATTTCAGAATATTCGCGAATACTTTCTCCGCCCTTCTTTTTCATCAGAGCCAATCAGAGTTCTCCTACCACAGTTGTCAAAATATTTCACAACATTTTTTTTTTGATAAAATATTCCGAATATTCGATTTCCGAATATTCGAGAATACTTTCTCCGCCCTTCTTTTGCATCAGAGCCAATCAGAAAAAAAAAAAAAAAAACGCAAAATGTTCGCAATAAATTCGCATTAGCGAAATTTCGCAAATTTTTTTTTTATATTCGGAATAGCAAATATTGGCCGCGAAATTCGAGATATTCGCGAATACTCGAATATGCCATATTCGAGCCGAATATTCGCAATACGAATATTCGTGAGCAACACTAGTCAGAAATATTGACTTTAGGAGCAGCAGCAAGAATAAGAGAGAAAATAAAAAAGATTTCATCCTTTTCTTAGTTAAACATATAAAATGTATAAGTTTTATCAGTAGCATCCACACAGGATGTATGGTAGTCCTCTGTGATCCAGGCCTAATTTATTTAGAAAAAAGTCAGCTTGTCAATCATAAATCCTCCCGTACTGAAGGTCTTTTCTGACATGAGCCTTACAGCAGGGCATTCTTCCTTGAACACATATTGGGCTACCTCTCAGGCAGTGGTACATCCTGTACCTGAAGGGGAAGTGTCCAGTAGGGGGCTGGAGTGTGAATAAATAGTCTGAGACACTGGAGAGCAGTGCAGAACCCCACCATAAGGGATCTGGTCCTGAGAGGCCCAATCTCACTCACTGGTTTAGGTCTGGAGGGAACTTGGAGGAGGCAGCTGTCCTAGGCACATGTGAGTAGTGACCTTAGATTGATAGCTGACACTGTGTGTTAAATGCTGCACTAAGAACCAATAGTTGCACAATGGCGCAGGGTAACCAGGTACCCAAAAACTTGCCCCATGGTCTTCAGCTGTGGGGTTTAGCCACTACTGTTTCTGTTTGGAAGACTGTCCTCATTTATTCATATGGTTGTGTTTTACAAGTTCTCACCCATCTCACTTGATAAACTCCATCCCTAAAGGCCAATGCCTGTTCGAAAAGCGGAACTGCAGTAATGAGGAGGACATTAAAACACAAGCCTCCCACCTGCAGGAACGCTTTTTGGACTGGGGGGTACAGTAAAAAATCCCCTTAAAAGGGCCTTCAAGAATGCCAAGGATAACCCATGAGATCTTCTAGTATTCCAAGGAGAGACAGTGGAGCCCTCTAATTCACAAGGTATACGTCCCATTACCAAGTACAATAACCAGTGCCAAGAGCTATTAAGAATATTCGAAATACCCACTGGCACTTTTTAAACAATTACCCTGCTTTGAAGAAATTTGTAGAACCCAAACCACATTTAGTGTTTAAACGTAACCAATCATTACGTGACATCTTGGTGTCGAGCCACTTCTCTTCCAAGGAGAATAAAGATCCTTGCGGCCCCCTACCATGGGGAACCTTCCAATGCAGCCAATGCGATTTCTGAACATTTCTGCAAATTCATTCAAACAGGGAAAAAAACCTACCCACGGGTGAAAATCTAAGTATGTATCACTTTGTCAACTGCAATACCATTGGCATCGTATACCTGCTCATATGTGGCTGTGGAAGCTATTATGTGGGCAAAACCAAATGGAATTTTTGGAGACGCATTAAGGATACACACCACAGATATACATCGAGGAATCACTGAAAAACTATACCTAAACCTTTTGTGGAAATTCATGATTACAAGACAGACTCTTTAAAATTTCAGGTACTTGCTAGAGCGCACCCTCCAACTCGTGGTGACAACTTTGATCAAAAAATCTTCCAAGTTGAAACCAAATGGATCTTTAAGCTTCGGGCAACTCAGCCACCAGGGCTTGAACGATGCTATTAGTTATATTCCGTTTCTATAAAACACCTCTTTTTCTTTCTCTCCTTTTTCCCCTTCTTTTTCCATCTCCCCTCCCCCCCCTTTCCCCTTAACCACTTTACCCCCCGGACCATTATGCAGCTTAAAGACCAGGTCACTTTTTGCGATTCGGCACTGCGTCGTTTTAACTGACAATTGCGCGGTCGTGCAACGTTGCTCCCAAACAAAATTGACGTCCTTTTTTCCCCACAAATAGATCTTTATTTTAGTGGTATTTGATCACCTCTGCCGTTTTTATTTTTTCCGCTATAAACAAAAATAGAGCGACAATTTAGAAAAAAAAATCAATATTTGTTACTATTTGCTCTATAATAAATGTCCCCAAAAAATGTATATATAAAAAAAAAAATTTCCTCAGTTTAGGCCGATAAGCGTTTATTGATTGGTTTGCGCAAAATTTATAGCATCTACCATACAGGGGATAGTTTTATTGCATTTTTATTAATATATTTTTTTTATAGTAATGGCGGCGATCAGCGATTTTTTATCATGACTGCGAAATTATGGCGGACACATTGGACACTATTTTGGGACCATTGTTATTTTTACAGCGAATAGTGCTACAAAAATGCATTGGTTATTGTAAAAATTACACTGGCAGTGAATGGGTAAACCAGGGGGGGGGGGGCTGTAGGGGTTAAGTGTGCCCTAAGGGAGTGATTCTTACTGTGGGGGGGCGTGGCTGTGCTTGTGACATCACTGATCGTCGTTCCCTATGACAGGGAACAGACGATTAGAGACAGCCACACTAGGAAGCACGGGGAGAGGTTTGTTTACACTTACCTCTCCCCGTTCTTCCTCTCTGTGACCCGATCGCGGGACACCAGCGGCAATCGGGTCCGCTGTTCCCGCGGGGACGGTCACAGAGAAGAGGACTGGGTCGCGAGCGCGCCCCCACGACTGGGCTCTTAAACGGACGTACATGTATGCCTTTATGCCCAGCCGTGCCATTCTGCAGACGTATATCTGCGTGCGGCGGTCCTCAAGCGGTTAAAGTGCATCAAAGGGGTTGTAAAGGTTTGTTTTTTATTTTCTAAATAGGTTCCTTTAAGCTAGTGCATTGTTGATTCACTTACCTTTTCCTTCGATTTCCCTTCTAAATGTTTTTTTTCTTCGAATTTCTCACTTCCTGTTCCTCCTCAGTAAGCTTGCCCCCATCATCCGAGCCGTTCTGGCTGGTGGTTAGTCAGCGTGCTCGCCCCCTCCCTTGGGACTACATCCCTACGGGTGAGACGTTGTGTTGTGTTCACAGCGTCTCCCCACAGAGAAAAAAAATGAACTGTTACTGTTAATCTACCAGGCTGGGCAATTCAGACGAGGGAATTTACACTAGACTGTATTGGAAGGGTTGCAGCACAAAGAGCTTGGGCACAGTATGGCTCAGACTGCTGGATATGGGTGTAGTCATAGTGTTGTTTGTTCTTACAGCTCCAGATGGCAGCGGATGCCAGCTGTACAGGGTGACGTCACCCTGCTCCTTCTTCCCTCACATCATTGCTCTCCCACTTCTGCCTTTCCTTTGGAGATGCTCTCCTCTCCTTGTCATCCAAGTGCAGTCGGACACATTATCTTTGTACTGCTCACTGGGGAACAGCTTGCGGAAAGCACCTCCGAAGAATGATACTACTGCATGGCTGCTGTCCTCTGTCTGGAGCATAGCCATAGAAATGCCAGGCTCTAACCCCATCCTCTCTAGCTCCATTCTTCTAATCATTATGTCACTGCTAGTTCTCCTCCTGAGAAAAAAAAAGAAGGAAAGATATACTGTAGATACTCTATATTACCAAAAGTATTGGGACACCTGCCTTTACATGCACATGAACTTTAACCACTTGAGACCCGCGCTATAGACAAAAGACGTCTTTTTATGTGCATTACCCGCGCGCGCCACTGGGGGGCGCACAGCGGGTAAACACTGTCTCGGTGCATCGCCGAAGAGCCGATGCGTGTACCTGGCGGCCGCGATGTCCGCCGGGTACACGCGATCGGCGGGAACACAGCAGGGACGTGGAGCTCTGTGTGTAAACACAGAGCTCCACGTGCTGTCAGAGGAGAGGAGACCGATCTGTGTCCCTTGTACATTAGGACACAGCATCGGTCACCTCCCCCAGTCACCCCCCCTCCCCCCACACAGTTAGAACACACCCAGGGTACACATTTAACCCCTTCCTCACCCCCTAGTGTTAACCCCTTCCCTGCCAGTCACATTTATACAGTAATTAGTGCATTTTTATAGCACTGATCGCTGTATAAATGTGAATGGTCCCAAATTTGTGTCAAAAGTGTCCCATACGTCCGCCGCAATATCGCAGTCTCAATAAAAATCGCAGATCGCCGCCATTACTAGTAAAAAAAAAAATCATAAAAAAAAAAATCATAATTCTGTTCCCCATTTTGTAGGCGCTATAACTTTTGCGCAAACCAGTCGCTTATTGCGTTTTTAAATTGTTTTACAAAAATACGTCGAAAAATACGTATCGGCCTTAACTGAGAAAAAAAAAAAAAATTCAAAAAAAAAATTGGGATATTTATTATAGCAACAAGTAAAAAATATATATATTTTTTTTAAATTGACGCTCTTTTTTTGTTTATAACTCAAAAAATAAAAACCGCAGAGGTGATCAAATACCACCAAAATAAAGCTCTATTTGTGGGGAAAAAAGGACGTCAATTTTGTTTGGGAGCCATGTCGTACGACCGCGCAATTGTGAAGGGGGTTTATGTGCCCAGTAAGCAAGTGGTTACATCCCAGTCTTAGTCCGTAGGGTTCAATATTGAGTTGGCCCACCCTTCGCAGCTATAACAGTTCAACTCTTCTGGGAAGGCTGTCCACAAGGTTTAGGAGTGTGTCTATGGGAATTTTTGAGCATTCTTCCAGAAGAACATGTGTGAGGTCAGGCACTGATGTGGATGAGAAGGCCTGGGTCGCAGTCTCCACACTAATTCATCCCAAAGGTGTTCTATCGGGTTAAGGCCAGTCAAGTTCCTCCACCCCAAACTCGCTCATCCATGTCTTTATGGACCTTGCTTTGTGCACTGGTCCAAATCATTTGGTGGAGAGGGGATTATGGTGTGGGTTGTTTTTCAGGGGTTTTGTGACTGGCCTGCACAGAGTCCTGGCCTCAACCAGATAGAATAGCTTTGGGATGAATTTGAGCGGAGACTGCAAGCCAGGCCTTCTTATCCAAAATCAGTGCCTGACCTCAAAAAGGTGCTTCTGGAAGAATGGTCAGACATTCCCATAGACACACTCCTAAACCTTGTGGACAGCCTTCCTGTTGTAACTGCAAAGGGTGGCCAATGCAATATGGCACTTGGATGTCATTAAAGTTCATGTGCGTGTCAAGTCAGGTGTCCCAATACATTTGGTGACATAGTGTATCTCATATGCATCTATGACAAGGAAAGTGTCACTGAGTGCTTGAACATAAATTAATTTCCCTTTCAAAATGCCAACTGGCCATAATTTATGGGCAGTAAAACAGTTTACAAACATGAAGAACATTGTCCTTCTTTTTAATGTCACCTTCCATTTTCAAATTGTCATTCCACCCACAACTGACATTTTAGTCCCTGGTAGAAGATGGGGCATTAAAGCACCCGGCATGTATGGGTGCTCAACCTGTGCCCCTCCAGCTGTTGCAGAGCTTCAAGTACAATCATGCCTCTGCCTGTGGGAGTCATGTTTGTAATTGTCAGCCTTGCGATGCATCATGGTACTTGTAGTTCTGCAACAGCTGGAGGGCCACAGGTTAAACACCTCTTTGCCATTTTGAGGGGTTTCCAAAAAAGGTAAACAGAAACACCAAGGTTATTTTGAAAAAAAAAAAAAAAATCTATGACAAAGACATCTCACTGTAGTAATATCCAAGACATAAAAATCCAGAGGCAGGATTAGGGTTGCCATCTTTTCTCATTTTTTTTAGTATAAACTATACATATACTTTGCAATTAAATAACATTTCTAATCATATTAATGTTAATCACAAGAGTCCGCCTTTACATCAGAGTCAACAGAGTTCCCCTTTTACATGTGAATCCGCAGAGTTCCCTTAAAGGGTCACTAAATGAATTTTTTTTTTCGCTAAATAGCTTCCTTTACCTTACTGCAGTACTGGTTTCATGTCCTCATTGTTCGTTTTTGCTTTGATGTTGCTGTAATTCCTCTCTGTTCTGGACACTTCCTGGTTGTCTGTTTCCTGATCACCACAGTACTGGGAGATTTCTCACTGTGGTGACTAATCAAGGAGGTGTGTCTAAAACCCCTCAGCACCAATCCAGTTTCGTTTTGCAAAACCTTCACTGCCCTCTATTGGCTCTCTGGCTCTGTACATCAGAGAACCAGGAAACAGCAGCAAAAACTAAACTAAACTGTAGGCACATTATATGATTGGTTTTTATCTATTTTTAATCATTTTTAAAAGGAATCAGTTAACTATTATGTCTCTATACCCTGTAAACAGTCATTTCAGCAAAACAAATGTTTTCCTTTTAGTGACCCTTTAAGTATAAGGTGGGACTCTGCAGACTCTGATGTAAGGGAGAACTCTGGGGACTCGAACATAAGGGATGCTCTGGGAACCCTGATTTAAGGGGGAACACTGAGGACTCTGATGTAAGGGGGAACACTGAGGACTCTGATGTAAGGGGGAACACTGTGGCCTCTGGTGTAAAGGGGAACTGTGATATAAGGGGGGTGCTCTGAGAACTCTGATTTACCTTAGTGTACTCACTCAGAGGCAGGAGAGAGAAGGTGGAGACTTCAGTCACAGACTGGGATGGATGGTAAGCTCACTCACCCCTTGCCAGTCAGCACCTCTCATCCAGATGTAGCTGAGGCTGCTGGACTTCAAATTTAGTGCTGGCTTTGGGTAGTGTAACAGACACTCTCAGCTTAGACAACTGCAGTCAGCAACAGTGTTGGGAAGCCATAGTCAAGCCTAAATAATGTGTCTGGGTTTCAGGCAGTTTGAAACCCGGACACATTTAGCTAGATTCACCTAGCTTGCCGTAACTTTGCGGCGGCGTAGTGTAGCTTGTTTACACTACGCCGCCGTAAGTTAGCGAGGCAAGTACATGATTCTCAAAGTACTTGCCTGCTAAGTTACGGTGGCGTAGCGTAAATCGCGCGGGCGTAATGGCGTCTAATTTAAATTTAGCTGAGGGGGCGTGTTTTATGGTAATGGGGCTTGACCTGACGTTATTGATGTTTTTCTGGAACGGCACATGCGCCGTCCGCCTACATTTCCCAGTGTGCATTACGGCAACGTACGCCGCACGGGCCTATTGATTTCGACGTGGACATAAATGAAGTAAATCCCTATTCACGGACGACTTACGCAAACGGCGTAAAATTTTCGAATTTCGACGCGGGAACGGCGGCCATACTTAACATTACTATTCCATCTATTTGATGGAATAACTTTAGGCCTGCTAATGCGTTACATAAACGGCGTATCTGTACTGCGTCGGCCGGGCGTACGTTCGTGAATAGGCGTATCTACTGATTTACATATTCTGCGCTGACTGCAATGAAAGCGCCACCTAGCGGTCAGCCTAAAAATTACACTTTAGGATAAGAGGGTGTAAGACACTTACGCCGCTCGTATCTGAGCCTAATTTAAGCGTATCTGGTTACCAGAATACGCTTAAATTAGCGCTGACGCAAATTCTGACTTAGGCTGGCGTATCTACTGATACGCCAGCCTAAGTCTCTCTGAATCTAGCTAATTGTTCCAAACCCAAACTGTCTGGGCGAATCTTGGACAGGTGACAACCCTAGGCAGGATCACCCCATCAAGCTCCACCCACAACTAAAACATTGTAGGTGACAACACCCTGTCCCTGTCTCCTAACTGTGCTCCCGTGTTGTCACCCTATCACATGCTCTGCCAATGAACACTGCCAGCTGTCATGCTGACCCACATTGTACAGGCATGTCTGCTGTTGCAGCCAATAGGAAACTCACACTGAGAAATCCCTTTCAGTAGTTGCTGGAGTAAGAGGCAATATCATCAGTGCTAATAATATGCAACAAAGTATAAAAATAGGTGAAAAATGACAATTGTTTATAATACACAGTTATTTCAGGCAGGACTTACATTTACTATACAGTGAACACTACATATATATCTTTCAATGTATGTATTCACTTTGTAATCGATGATTTCATAATTACATGAAGTGGAGTCGTCATTTGTAAGATAACATTGATAGAATGTCACTAGTAGAAGTTTCGCACGCTATCGGGTCAGAGCTGCGTGCAAACATCATGTGCAGCTCATATGAATCATGGTGGTCTGAGGGGCGGGATTGTGGGAGGAAGTGACGGGACCTCGGGTGAAACACAGCAGATTCAGACTTTCATATCTAAACCTAGGAATTATAAACAATGTATCGGTTTTAGGGCTCTACACTCATGTTTGCACCACTATTCAGTACTATATAAAAGTATGGGGCGCCTCTCACTACCTTTAACCTTTTAGGTCTACTTCTAGATATTTCCCACTTTACAGGTTCACTTTAAAAAATATTCTAAATTTAACCACTTGACGTCTACGCTATAGCCGAATGACGTCTACAGCGCGGACCTGAATTTCCGGGAGGCCGTCAATAGACGTCCTCCCCTTTGCACGTGCCCCCTGCATGGCGCACGAGGCGCACGCTGTGATCACAGATCCGAGTAAGGGGCCGGTCCCGGCCCCTTATCACGTGGACAGCTGATCACGTGATGTAAACAAAGCTCAGTAATCATTTTTTTTCCCTCACGCTGACAGATCACCGGCTTTTGTGTAAGGGACATCGGTCCCCAGTGGAAGAGGCACATCCGCCTCATCAGTGCCCACCAGTAGCGCCTGCCAATGCCTCCTGCCTGTGCAATAAAGTGCCACCTATCAATGCCCACGAGTGCCACCTATCAATGCCCACCAGTGGTGCCAATCGATGCCTCATCAGGGCCACCTAGCAGTGCTGCCTATCAGTCTCACCTACCAGTGCTAATCAGTGCCCATCATTGCCACCTATCAGTGCCCATCACTGCCACCTATCAGTGCCAATTCTCAGTGCCCACCAGTGCCACCTATCATTGCCCTTCAGTGCCACCCATCAGTGCCACATCTCAGTGTCACCTCTCAGTGCCCACCAATGCTGCCTCTCAGTGTCCACCAGTGCCGCCTCTCAGTGCCCACCAGTGCCGCCTAGCAGTGCCCACCAGTGCCACCATCAGTGCAGCCCATCAGTGCAGCCTATCGGTGCGCATCAGTGCATCCTCTTCGGCGTACATCAATGAAGGAGAAAAATTACCCGTTTGCAAAACTTTATAACAAAACGAGTTGTGGCTGGCATGGAGACGACGCAAGCGACAACCGGGGCAGGCATGGGAACATGAGGCACCTCTGTGGGAGAAGTAAAAAGTAAAGAGCCAAAAGGGGGATGCTAAGAGGTGAGGGTGAGGGGCAAGAGGCCCATGCTGGTGGAGAGGGTGCAGGAGTGGAGACAGATGACCAGAGGGTTACCATTCAGGGTATGACATGAGGTAAGGGTAAGGAGGGTAGTGACTCAGCAGTGAGACCATAGAAAGTGATGGTGGAAAGCCTGGATGGCAGTGATGAGAATTGCAGTGTAACCTCGTATAGATGAGGAGCCCAAGAGGCTCTAATCAGGTGCTTCAAAAACAGCCTCCGCCGCTGTACTTCAGGCGCCCAGCGCCCGAAACGGCGCCGGGCACTTGAATAGGGGTTGGCAGCCGCGGCCATAGATAGATTGATGCAATGTATCAATATATCTATTAGTGATATAGCAGAGGGTGGCAGGAGAGAGGGGGCGGGTCCCGTGCGCCCTTATGGACGCAACGCCACTGCCCTTAGGGATCTGTCCGCTAATCCCCTGCTGACCAGAGCAGAGAAGGTGGAGAACAGGTCTGTGTCTCCCATAGGTGTGCGCAGCCTATGGCATTTGGGTGTGCACCTCAAAGCTCAAACACACGTGCATGTGTATATAAACACATATATATATATATATATATATATATATATATATATATATACAGTATATATATATATATATATATAGTCTATATCTATATATATATATGGCAGTAGAGCAGTGGACAATGTCAGTAGTTAATTTATATTATTTTTTTATTATAACTTTTTTTTTTTTACAATTTATTAGGAGCCCCATTGGGGGGCTTTGGTGAAATTTCAGGGGTTTACACAGACCTCTGATGTCTCACTTTTGAGATAGAGAAAGAGACTGAGGACAGAGATTCTTCAGTCCCTTTCTCTGCAGCCAAGCGGGAGGGGAAAATTGCACAGCTCAACACCTATGGTGTCTCCTCAGTTTCTGCAGAGTGGTGGACACGGACCGAGCACAGGCCCGCTCTGCTCTATAGGTGGCCAGGTTTTCACCTGCTTGGGGTGCACAGGTGTTTCATGCATCTGCATGCAGGCAGTCCAGTTTATGTCTGTTGGGATGAAGCTTCTGGTCCCAATTTGACAGCTGTATGGGTGCAGGTATGTGACCACCAACGTACACTGTCGGCATTCGGTGCCACACACTCACACGGCTGTCACATTGGGCCCAGTACAGCCGCTGCTTCCCAATAGACATGAAAGGGACTGTGTGCACATGGATGTACAGAACGCCTGTGAAGACAACAAATCACAAGGGTCTAAGGATTGCTGGTGAAGACAGAACTAGAAATGGTGGGCCAGATTCACAGACAAATACGTTACGCTGCGGCGGCGTAACGTATACCATTTACGTTACACCGCCGCAGGTTTACAGCGGAAGTGCCTGATTCACAAAGCACTTACCTGTAAACTTGCGGCGGTGTAACGTAAATCCGCTCGGCGCAAGCCCGCCTAATTCAAATGGGGCGTGCACATTTAAATTAGGCGCGTTCCCGCGCCGAACGTACTGCGCATGCTCCGTCCGTCAAATTACCCGACGCGCATTGTGCTAAATGACGTCGCAAGGACGTCATTTGTTTCGACGTTAACGTAAATGGCGTCCAGCGCCATTCACGGACGACTTATGCAAACAACGTGAATTTTAAAATTTTGACGCGGGAACGACGGCCATACTTAACATTGGCTAGGCCACCTAGAGGGCAGCCTTAGTTTTATGCTGCGTATCTCGACGGAAACGACGGAAATTTAGAGCGACGGGTAAAGCATACGTTCGTGAATCGCCGTAACTAGTCATTTGCATATTCTACGCCGGCCGCAATGGAATCGCCACCTAGCGGCCGGCCTAGAATTGCATCCTAAGATCCGATGGTGTAAGTCAATTACACCTGTCGGATCTTAGGGCTATCTATGCGGAACTGATTGTACGAATCAGCCGCATAGATATGACAATCGTATCTCAGAGATACGACGGCGTATCAGGAGATACGCCGTCGTATCTCTTTTGTGAATCTGGCCCAGTAATTATTGGCATATTTAATTGTGTGCCAGTTATTTATAGTCTCTCGTTTTATGTCTCTGTCTGGCTTAACTCACCAGTAATTGATAAATCTAAAGGGTCTGCTCTGCCAGGCAAATAACTATTATAGAGAGGAGGGGGGTAAGGGAGAGAAGACAGCTCCTGGGGGACCTGTAGTGATAGAGATGGATTTTCTTCCTTGCCCGCGCCATGTGTCCCCCCCCCCCCCCTTCCCAGCGGCTGATGGCAGGCGTCTGCTGGTCCCCACAGACATGATTTCATTTCCCAGTCTGACCAGAAGCTGCTGGGTAGGTCAACTCTTCTTATCCATGCGATGCTTAAAGCGACATTAAACCCAAAACGGCTTGCAGCTTAGCAGTCATTAGATGTGGTGGCTGCATTCGTTTTCTTTTCTTTGGCTTCTTTCCCCTCATCTGTTTTCACCTGGTGATCGGGCCAATAACACGCCTCCTGTATTAGCGTGCCCACACTTTGAAAGAGAGAAAGGGCACAGGGGCACCTTCGGACAGCAGCATTGTCAAATTGAAGCTGAACACCAGCTAACACTGCAGCTACACAAGAAATGATAGCAAGTTTTTGGGATAAAGGTTTTACATTAATTATTATAATACAAGATTTATATAGCGCCAACAGTTTGCGCAGCGCTTTACAACATGAGGGCAGACAGAACAGTTACAATACAATTCAATACAGGAGAAATCAGAGGGCCCTGATCATTATAAGCTGATCATTGTAAGCAGAGGCGGCTCTAGGCTTTGTGAGGCCTTAGGCAAAACTTGGCATGGGGCCCCACTCATACCCATGATGGGAAAAATATTTCAAGGACAAGAGCCTCTTCCCCACAACCCTGGCCGGTGGTTGTAGAGGTATGCGGGCAGGGGGCTTATCAGAATCTAAAAGCCCCCTTCAACAAGGCGGCCTCCAGATCCTGCTCTTTAATAACTAAGGGGCGGGGGCCACCCGATGATGTCACCTGGTGAACCCGCCCCCTTGTGACGTCATTGACTGAGGGCATGCTGGGTCATTGACGTCACAAGGGGTGGGGTGAATGAATGAATGACTTGTATAGCGCTACATATGCGAACTGAATCGCCTCTAGGCGCTTTTTTGCAGCCAGTGGGCCAGATTCAGAAAGGAGATACGACAGCGTATCTCCAGATACGCCGCCGTATCTCCAGATACGCCGTCGTATCTCTGAGTCTGGCCGGTCGTATCTATGCGCCTGATTCATAGAATCAGTTACGCATAGATTTCTATTAGATCCGACCGGCATAAGTCTCTTACGCCATTGGATCTTAACTGCAAATTTACGCTGGCCGCTAGGGGCGTGTACACTGATTTACGCCTCGAATATGTAAATCAGCTAGATACGCAAATTCACGAATGTACGCCCGGCCGTCGCAGTACAGTTACGCAGTTTACATTAGGCTTTTCCCGGCGTAAAGTTACCCCTGCTATATGAGGCGTATATGCAGCGTACCAATGTTAAGTATGGACGTCGTTCCCGCGTCGAATTTTGAAAAATTTACGTTGTTTGCGTAAGTCGTCCGTGAATGGGGCTGGATGTCATTTACATTCACGTCATAACCAATATGTCCTTGTGGCGTACTTCGGAGCAATGCACACTGGGAAATTCCACGGACAGCGCATGCGCCGTTCGTGAAAAACATCAATCACGTCGGGTCATGGTTAATTTACATAACACACGCCCACCTCTTCACAATTTGAATTAGGCGGGCTTACGCCGGCCTATTTACGCTACGCCGCCGCAACTTTCTTTTGAGAATACGGCACTTGCCTGAAAAAGTTGCGGAGGCGTAACGTAAATAGGATACGTTACGCCCGCACAAACATACGCCATTCTACCGCCATTCTACCATTCTACCCCAGTGTCTTCCTGGCTGGTGCGGTCATTTTACCCCATAGGATCTTGACACGCTGGGGACACACAGTCGTACACACATATATACTAGGGCTGCGGAAATTAACGATTAATTGGTCGATTAATCGTTAATTTCTTTGGTCGATTAAAATTATTTTGATCGATGACGATCCGCGGAGTGAGCTCCGCGGTCTCGCCCATAGGAAAGGCCGCGGCTTCGGCCTAGCTCCGGAGCCGCGGCGCGCTGACGTCATCATCACCTGCCCGCCTGCTTGTATCTTCTTCCCTTGCGCACGTGTGTCCATCGGCTACTCTGCAGATGGGTCTGCCTGCCTGATAGTCAGGTAAGAAAGGACAACCATCTGTGTGTGGTAACATTATGGGGCAGATTTATATATTCCTGGAGTATGGGGACAGATGTGTATATTAAAGCATGGGGGCAGATGCTGTAATGTAAACATCTGCCCCCATGCTGTAATGTACACATCTGCCCCCATACTGTAATGTACACATCTGCCCCCATGCTGTAATGTACACATCTGCCCCCATGCTGTAATATACACATCTGCCCCCATACTGCAAGAATATACACATCTGCCCCCATGCTGTAATGTACACATGGGGGCAGATGTGTATATTCTTGCAGTATGGGAGGCAGATGTGTATATTAAAGCATGGGGGCAGATGTGTATATTACAGCATGGAGGCAGATGCTGTAATGTACACATCTGCCCCCATGCTGTAATGTACACATCTGCCCCATGCTGTAATGTACACATCTGCCCCATGCTGTAATGTACACATCTGCCCCCATGCTGTAATATACACATCTGCCCCCAAACTGCAAGAATATACACATCTGCCCCATGCTGTAATGTACACATCTGCCACACAACTACTTTTAGCTGATCTCCTTGCATTGCAACTCTGCATTAGCCACTGGTAAATGTGGTGGGGGCAGTATGGGGGGCAGATGTGTATATTCTTGCAGTATGGGGGCAGATGTGTATATTCTTGCAGTATGGGGGCAGATGTGTATATTACAGTATGGGGTCAGATGTGTACATTACAGCATGGGGGCAGATGTGTATATTACAGCATGGGGGCAGATGCTGTAATATACACATCTGCCCCCATACTGCAAGAATATACACATCTGCCCCCATACTGCCCCCACCACATTTACCAGTGGCTAATGCAGAGTTGCAATGCAAGGAGATCAGCTAAAAGTAGTTGTATCTGTATGTGCGTTAATTAATCGAAATTAGTCGATTAATCGATTAAAAAAAAAAACGATTAATCGAACACAAAAATTTTAATCAGTCACAGCCCTAATATATACATATATATACTGGGCCAATTTGGCCAGGATTCAATTAGCCTACCAGCATGTCTTTGGAGTGTGGGAGGAAACCGGAGTACCCAGAGGAAACCCACGCAGACACAGGGAAGAACATGCAAACTCCAAGCAGATGGTGTCGTGGTCGGGATTCAAACCAGCGACCCCTTTGCTGCTAGGTGAAAGTGATAACCACTACACCACTGTGCTGCCCACCGATATTCACTGGTTGTTAGGGTTGCTGGCGGCTCCAATCCTGAGTCAGGACTCTTAACGTTGCCTGAGCACAGCAGCGTTAAAGTCCCCTGTCCCTCAAAACTGGGGTAAAGCATTCGGTAAATTAGGCGGCCGCGAGGCCCCTGCGAGTGCGAGGCCTTAGGCGACAGCCTAATTAAAGAGCTGCCTCTGATTGTAAGCACCCCTGTCAGTTGTAAAGGGTTTAATAAATGATACTGTACATCTACGGGACAGCCTGTTCTGTTGAAAACCAACAGACTTATGAGAGAGAAAGAGAGATTTTTTCTGGGAGGGTATACCGATCAGTACAATCTGTTATCTGGAAAAAACGCTTCTAAACAAAAACGCTCATAAACGCTGCTCAACGGGGCATGTAAAAGTGGCAAAACTGACGTTTTTAAACTTTGGTTACTAACTGTGAAGTTCCAGCTTTCAGAAGAGGTTTTCAAACATCCCGTGTACATGAAGCCTAATGTAGTGTACACGCGATCGGAAATTCCGACAAGAAAACCGTGGATTTTTTTCCGAGAGAATCTTGGCTCAAACTTGTGTCGCATACACACGGTCACACCAAATTTTGACCGCCAAGAACGCGGTGACGTACAACACAACGAGCCGAGAAAAATGAAGTTCAATGATTCTGAGCATGCGTCGACTTGATTCCGAGCATGCGTGTTTTTTTTGCGCGTCGGAATTGCATACAGACGATCACAATTTCCGACAAGAACACAACCAGCTCTCAAATTTTAAGAGTTTCGTGGAATGTGCGGCTGTCCAGTCTTTTCTCCGGTCTTCTCAAATTTTTGCTGTTGGAAATTCCGACAGGAAAAGTCAGATGGAGCATACACACGATTGGAATTTCCGACCAAAATCTCACATCAAACTTTTCTTGTTGGAAATTCCGATCGTGTGTATGCGGTATAAGAATCAGTAAGCTGCAATATACTAAATGTTAGCTTTTGGGTTTAATACCTCTTTAAGCAAATGAACTTCACCCAGTCACTGCACACTAAATAAAAAGAAGGAAGAAAGGAAGGAAAATAAAGGAAAGGAAAGAAGAGATGGAAATGAAGGAAGGAAGAGAAAGAAAGGAAGGAAGAGAAGGAAAGAAAAGGAAGGAAGAGAATGAAATGAAGGAAGGAAGAGAAGGAAAGGAAGGAAGAGAAGGAAAGGAAAGGAAGGAAGAACCAAAGAAAAAAGAAGGAAGGAAGAGAAGGAAAGGAAGTAAGGAAGTAAGGAATAGAAAGGAAGGAAGAACGAAAGAAAGAAAAGGAAGGAAGAGAAGGAAAGGAAGAGAAGGAAAGGAAGGAAGAGAAGGAGAGGAAGGAAGGAAGAACAAAAGAAAAAGGAAGGAAGGGAGAGAGAGAAGAAAAAGAAGGAAGAGAAGGAAAGCAAGGAAGAGAAGAAAAAGAAGGAACGAAGGAAGGAATGAATGAAGGAAGGAAGGAAGGAAGAGAAAGGAAGAATGAAAGAAAATGGAAGGAAGGAATAGAAGGAAAGGAAGGAAGAGAAGGAAAAGAAGGAAAGGAAGGAAGAGAATGAAAAGAAGGAAGGAAGAGAAAGGAAGGAAGAATGAAAGAAAAGAGAAGGAAGGAAGAGAAGAAAAGGAAGGTAGAGAAGGAAAGAACGGAAGAGAAGGAAAGGAAGAGAAAGGAAGGAAAGAAGAGAAAAGAAGGAAGAGTTAAAGAAGAAGAAAGGAAGGAAGAGAAGGAAATGAAGGAAGGAATGAAGAGAAGGAAAGGATAGAGAAGGAAAGGAATGAAGAGAGAGAAGGAAAGGAAAGAAGAGAGGGAAAGGAAGGAAGGAATGAAGAGAAGGAAAGGAAGGTAGAGAAGGAAAGAACGGAATAGAAGGAAAGGAAGAGAAAAGAAGGAAGAGTTAAAGAAGAAGAAAGGAAGGAAGAGAAGGAAAAGAAGGAAAGGAAGGAAGAGAAGGAAAAGAAGGGAAGGAAGGAAGAATGGAAGAAAAGAGAAGGAAGGAAGAGAAGAAAAGGAAGGTAGAGAAGGAAAGAACGGAAGAGAAGGAAAGGAAGAGAAAGGAAGGAAAGAAGAGAAAAGAAGGAAGAGTTAAAGAAGAAGAAAGGAAGGAAGAGAAGGAAATGAAGGAAGGAATGAAGGAAAGGAATGAAGGGAGAGAAGGAAAGGAAAGAAGAGAGGGAAAGGAAGGAAGGAATGAAGAGAAGGAAAGGAAGGTAGAGAAGGAAAGAACGGAAGAGAAGGAAAGGAAGAGAAAAGAAGGAAGAGTTAAAGAAGAAGAAAGGAAGGAAGAGAAGGAAATGACGGAAGGAATGAAGAGAAGGAAAGGAAGGTAGAGAAGGAAAGAACGGAAGAGAAGGAAAGGAAGAGAAAAGAAGGAAGAGTTAAAGAAGAAGAAAGGAAGAGAAGGAAATGAAGGAAGGAATGAAGAGAAGGAAATGAAGGTAGAGAAGGAAAGGAATGAAGGGAGAGAAGGAAAGGAAAGATGAGAGGGAAAGGAAGGAAGGAAGGAAGGAATGAAGAGTAGGAAAGGAAGGAAGGAAGAGAAGTAAAGTCAGGAAGGAAGAGAAGGAAAGGAAGGAAGAGAAGGAAATGACGGAAGGAATGAAGAGAAGGAAAGGAAGGTAGAGAAGGAAAGGAATGAAGGGAGAGAAGGAAAGGAAAGATGAGAGGGAAAGGAAGGAAGGAAGGAATGAAGAGTAGGAAAGGAAGGAAGGAAGAGAAGGAAAGGATGGAAGAGAAGGAAAGGAAGGAAGGAAGGTAGAGAAGGAAAGGAAGGAAGAAAAGGAAAGGAAGAACGAAAGAAAGAAAAAGTAAGAGAGAAATGAAGGAAGCACGAAAGAAAGAGAAAGGAAGGAAGAGAAAAAAAGAAAGAAAGGAAGAAAGAATGAGAAAAAAAAGCAGAGACGGAAAGGAAGAAATAAAGATTGTAGTGCAATGGCCTTTCTGATTGGATACAGTTTGATTAGGTAAGTGCACGCATCCCATAGTTCTGGCTATCTTTAAATCTACCAACAACTATGTAGTACAAGGGTCACCGTGTGTGTACAGTAATTAGATCCAGTTGATTAGATAGAAGCTCATATTACTGTAAATCAATTCTGGTAAATGTAAAGAAGATTGTATAGGGACCATTTGGTGATATAGTCAGGTGTATGGGGACCCCTAGAGGTGATCACCCTGGGCAGGGATATGAATGGTGGGGAGTGATATCAGCACTGACACAGGATGTTATGACGTCATTCACACACAGACAGGAGGGGGATCGGAGAGGTTAGAAGGGCAGAATGATGTAAGTGAGTGTTATGTGTAGGAGGAGGAGGAGGGCTGATCTATGACACTCGCTGTCCCCTCCTCATCTGTACAACCTTCCCATACACAGCCAATCACAGCCCGATCCCAGCCATCCATCTCTATCTATGACAGGGGGGAGGAGCCGCCTGCTTTCCCCATACTCTCCGCTGACAGCCCGATCTGTGACTCTCATCATCACACTCCTCTCCTCCTCTATACACCGGACACACCGGAGGATCCACACCGGAGGACTGTACACTGACAGCACTGCACCGCCACTGCACAGGTCAGTGACACACTTACTGATCTTCTATGACAGGCAGAGGATTTCTACATGATGGGACTTCTGACATGTCCATGGGGTCTGACTATAATAAACTGACATTGTGTGAGATCCGATTTTCCCATTAACTTTATGAATACCCCTTCCCCTTGTATATTTATATGAGTAGAGAAGGAGAGATAGATAGATAGATATATTGTCTTTCTTTCTTTCTTTCTTTCTCTTTCTTTCTTTCTTTCTTTCTTTCTTTCTTTTCTCTTTCTTTCTTTCTTTTCTCTTTCTTTGTTTTTTCTTTCTTTCTTTCTTTCTTTCTTTCTTTCTTTCTTTCTTTCTTTCTTTCTTTCTTCTTCCTTATTTTATTCTATATATCTATACTCAGAAGTTTTCTTGATGTGGATGAAGAAAAAAGAAAGAAAATACATTTATATCTTTCTTCCAGGTATATAAAAGGTTCAATGGAAGATTGAATCACAAGCACGCAGTTTTAGGAATAATCTTTATTTTTCATCCACATGGAGACACTTCTATAGATCTATGTCTGTCCCAAACATGTTTGAATCCACTTACTGCTGACTGTTCATTCCAATCATCAACTACTCTTTCTGTAAAATAATCATTTCTAAGATAAGTTTTCCTCCTGCTCATTCACACGACGCGGATCCGTCAGAGGCGTCTGCCAGCTCAGCGGGGGATCTCTCTCTCCGTTGATCTCCGTTGAGCTGGCGGATGACAGGTCCCTCTCTGCTCACTGATTTTAGCGGATCGGATCGGATGTCAGCGGACATGGTCACTGCAGACATCCGATGCTCCATAGACTTGTATGGAGCTCCTGTTCAGGTCCGCAGAAAAAAACTGACAGGTGGATCTAAATGGTCTGCTCGTGTGAAAGTGGCCGAATCCCCTTGTGGAGGCTTCCAATTGTGGATGGACATTTTATGGTTACACAACCCATCACATTGCTATAATCTTTTTATATGGACTGTAAACTGAAGGACTTATGGATAAATGGTTGTGGAACAAATCTTTTGGGTTTCAATTGTTTCTAATGGGGAAATTTGCTTTGATATACAAGTGCTTTGGATTACAAGCATGCTTCTGGAACGAATTATGCTCACAATCTAAGGCAGGGGTGCCCAACCTGTGGCCGGGGAACCCTCTGATGTGGCCCGGGGAACCCTCTGATGTGGCCCGGGGAGCCCTTTGATGTGGCCCACGGAGCCCTCTGATGTGGCCCGCGGAGCCCTCTGATGTGGCCCGGGGAAACCTCTGATGTGGCCCGGGGAGCCCTCTGATGTGGCCCGGGGAGCCCTCTGATGTGGCCCGCGGAGCCCTCTGATGTGGCCCAGGGAGCCCTCTGATGTGGCCCGTGGAGCCCTCTGATGTGGCCCAGGGAGCCCTCTGATGTGGCCCGCGGAGCCCTCTGATGTGGACCGGGGAGCCCTCTGATGTGGCCCGCGGAGCCCTCTGATGTGGCCCGGGGAGCCCTCTGATGTGGCCTGCGGAGCCCTCTGATGTGGCCCGGGGAGCCCTCTGATGTGGCCCGCGGAGCCCTCTGATGTGGCCCAGGGAGCCCTCTGATGTGGCCCGCGGAGCCCTCTGATGTGGCCCAGGGAGCCCTCTGATGTGGCCCGCGGAGCCCTCTGATGTGGCCCAGGGAGCCCTCTGATGTGGCCCGCGGAGCCCTCTGATGTGGCCCAGGGAGCCCTCTGATGTGGCCCGCGGAGCCCTCTGATGTGGCCCAGGGAGCCCTCTGATGTGGCCCACGACCTCCTGATCTGGGATAGAATAGAGTACTGTTATTGAAGGACAGTTCATTACTAAAAATCACAGTACATATGTATATATATATATATATATAGGCATATCTGTTCCACAGTGGTTACTGGGCTGCTTTCAAATTGACCCATAGATGCAGAGCAGCGTATAGTGGGCTGTGTCCGCTCAGCATATGCAGAGCAGACATGGACCTGCCATCTGCCCGTTCTGTTTATTGTGGCCCGCGACCGATTACCACGTCGCTTAAGTGGCCCTCACGCTTTAAAAGGTTGGGCACCCCTGATCTAAGGTTTTACTGTATATATACTGCACATAGACAGATAGATAGATAGATAGATAGATAGATAGATAGAAAGAAAGAAAGAAAGAAAGAAAGAAAGAAAGAAAGAAAGAAAGAAAGACAGATAGATAGTGTTTTTTATTTTGTTTGTTTATTTTTTGTGGTTGAACTGGATGGACTTGTGTCTTTTTTCAACCTGACTAACTATGTAACCAGGGCTTTTTTTCAGGGGGAACTTGGGGGAACTCAGTTCCACCACCTCTGGCTCAGACGCTTGGGATGCCTGCTCACCACAATCACCTGTAAACACAGAAGTCCGGTTTTTGTGTTTACAAGTGACAACTCTACACTCTGTGTGTAACCCCCTGAACTCTGTACTCTGTATGTAATGCAATACTGGTATTTAATGCCCCTTTAAGACCTTTCTACTGTTTGTGAAAACTGAATGGGGTCGTGGTTGAGTTCCTGCACCTATTTTCTGAGGAAAAAGCTCTGGATAGAACCCTTGAAATAACTTTCTGATCTCAGGGAACCCCTGCTAAAAATGACTATATCTACAGCCCCTGATACATTAGTGTGATGGTCAGTTGGAAGAATGATCCTTACACTTGTGGACATTGGGAAGAATTACCCCCTTACAGGTGGCTAAAAAGATCAATGGTGTCAGTGGGAACTTATCTGAGAGGCAGCAGTGGCGGTTCGTCCATAGAGGGCGCTGGAGCGCCACCCCCTCTGGCTCTCGCACCGCCACTGAGTCTAATAACATACATTCATGCATTGCATGAATGTATGTTATTTTTGCCAGTTGCCGCTGGTCTATTCAGAGATGGCCGGAACTTGAGCGCCGGCCACCTGAATAACGGCAGCTGGTTGGCTGTGCGGAAGTGCCTATCAGTGCCAGCGGCTCTGATAGGCTTTTCGAGTACAGCCCTCGGCTCCCGGATGTCTTATCCTTGGAACGTACGGGGGGTGCGTTCCTTGGATAAGACTGACGGCCATCTCAGCCAATCAGGTTCCCAGATTCTGGTTCTCGGTAACCTGATTGGCTGAAGCGTCACCAAGGTGGGAGAAGACATCGAGGGAGGGACGTGGAAGGAGTAAGGTAAGTGCATTTTACAGGGCACAGCGGCGACAATGGGCACAGAGGCGACAAAGGGCACAGTGGCATCAATGGGCACAGTGGTGACAAAGGGCACAGTGGCATCAATGGGCACAGTGGTGACAAAGGGCACAGTGGCATCAATGGGCACAGTGGTGACAAAGGGCACAGTGGCATCAATGGGCACAGTGGTGACAATGGGCACAGTGGCAACAATTAAAGGGCACAGTGACAACAATGGGCACAGTGGAGACAATTAAAGGGCACAGTGGTGACAATTGAGGGGCACAGTGGCTGCGTTTGATGGCATGGCACAGTGGTGACAATTGATGGCACAGTGGCTGTGTTTGATGGCATGGCACAGTGGCTGTGTTTGATGGCATGGCACAGTGACTGCGTTTGATGGCATGGCACAGTGACTGCGTTTGATGGCATGGCACAGTGGTGCGAATTGATGGCACAGTGGCTGCGTTTGATGGCATGGCACAGTGGTGACAATTGATGGCACAGTGGCTGCGATTGATGGCATGGCACAGTGGTGACAATTGATGGCACAGTGGCTGCATTTGATGGCATGGCACAGTGGCTGCGTTTGATGGCATGGCACAGTGGTGACAATTGATGGCACAGTGGCTGCATTTGATGGGCACAGTGAGGCTGCAATTTTTTTCTTTTTTCGTTTGCCCCCCCCAAAAATGTTGAGCACCAGCCGCCACTAAGCTGCAGTATGTGTAGCTGCTGGCTTTTCATTTTTTTTAAGGAACCCCAAGCAACCTCTGAAGGAACTTTAGCGTTCCATGGAACCCTGGCTGAGAAATCCTGTTCTAGCATATTGGTTGTCATAGCTTTCATGTCACTCCAGATTGGCCCTAGACCAGGGGTCGGCAATCTCGGCCCTCCAGCTGTGGTGAAACTGCAAATCCCATCATGCCTCTGCCTCTAGGAGTCATGCCTGTGATTGTCAGGGTCTTGCAATGTATCATGGGACTTGTAGTTTCAAAACAGCTGGGGGGCTGAGTTTGCCCTCGCCTGCCCTAGACTGTTGTATGTAGGGAGATTAGACTGGACGCTTCTTAGACTTCCTTCACACCTGGGAGTTTTGAATCAGGGGCAGAATTGGCGATTTAAAAAAAACGCTCTGCTAAAATGACGAATCACACTATGCGAATTTTTAGATGCCATTCATTATTAAAGGTGTCTAAAAACGTTGCGTGGAAGTGATAAATCGCGCTGCAGTCATGGCAAACTATATTGCGCAAAGGTTGTCGCCCAAAGGAAGCTCCTAATCGTTTTTTGGGTGACAAGCTTTGCGCAATGCGGTTTGCCACGATTACAATGTGATTTATCATGTGACAATAGTGGCACAACCTGAGGAAGACACGTGACAAGCCCTGTGTCACTCACTATGCGTAGGGGAGGGGCCAGGACGGTGGAGGAGTCAGCGCACATGCTCTTTGGAGCAGATACTGTTACACAAGTTTTCAAGCCTATTGCATTCGATTTTATTGTGTTTGCTGTAGTTTGGTGCGCTGGAAGCTGAAAGTGTGAGTAACCTGATGTTTTTCTCTCCAATAAACATCATGGCCCGGATTCACGAAACACTTACGCTGACGTATCTCGAAATACGCCGCGTAAGTGTAAATATGTGCCGTCGTATCTATGCGCCGTGCCCACAAAACTAGATACGCCTGAAAATAGGCTTCATCCGACTGACGTAACTTTCCTATGCCAGCATATCGTTGGCGCATATTTACGCTGGCCGCAAGTGGTACTCCCATTGATTTCCTATGCACCTATGCAAATGAGGGAGATACGCCGATTCACGAACGTACTTGCGCCCGGCGCATAATATACGCGCTTTGCGTAAGTCCTACGTCCGGCGTAAAGTTATTCCCCATATTGGAAGCGCAAGTCATGTTAAGGTATGGACCAGGGAACACAGCCGTCGTATTTTACGTTGTTTACGTACTATGTGAATAGGACTAGGCGTAGGTTACGTTCACGTCGTAGGCAGTGATCCGTCATATCTAAGGGAGTAGTTCTGACGTGATTCTGAGCATGCGCACTGGGATGCGTCCACGGGACGGCGCATGCGCCGTACGTTATTCGTAACTTTATGACGCTCAGTCCTTCATTTACATGGGGTCACGCCTCATTAGCATGGCTCACGCCCACTTCCACCTACGCTGGCTTACGCTGAGGAAACCCAGCGTAGATTTGAGAGCGACTGGGGGCGAGTGCTTTGTGAATACTGTGCTTGCCTCTGTGCGCTGCCTCAGCGGATACCCAGCGCGGTTTGGGCAGCGGAGGCTTTGTGAATTCGGTGCTTGCCTCTCTGCGCTGCGTCGGCGTAGCGTATATTCGATACGCTACGCCGGCATAAATATGCGCCGAGGTATGTGAATCCGGGCCCATGTCTTAATGATACTACATTATCCAGCCTCTTTTTAATTTTAAACCAAGGAAAGCATCATTGGATTTACCTGGGGTGTCCACAGAGACTATTAATGAGGTGGTTCAGCTGCTTTTTCCACTCCGGGGGGGGGATAAGTTTGAAGTCACCTTATTGAGTTGAGAGGTATTCTTGATATAGCGCAGTCTTACACCAAAGGGTCCTGACACGCTTGACTAGGGCCAATTTTTTAGGGCCAGCATGTTTTTGGAGTGTGGGAGGAAACTGGAGTACCTGGAGGAAACTGGAGTACATGGAGGAAACCCCCACAGGCACAGGGAGAACATGCAAACTCCAGGCGGATGGTGAAAGTGCTAACCACTACACCACTGTGCTGCCCTTTATTGTTTGGAGCGCTGTTATACAGTCACAATATTGGATATTATTGAACTTCATATCAATGTCTTTCACTGTGGACTTGCAATGTGGATGTAAACCCGAATTTTTTTTTTTTTTTTCTTGCTGTCACAATGTAGAGTAAAAGATTTCCTATTATCTGTGCCCAGTCCTGCCACAAAGAGTTAATCCAGCTCTGAGCAATCCTCTTTTATTGTTCAGTGAGATAAATGGGACAAACAGGAGAAAACTTGTGTCTGTTCTTCCCCCTTGCTGTGAGTGACAGGTTATTTACATATCTCATACACTAGCCTGGAGACGGGCATTATTTTTTAATTCCCATCCTTGCTGTTACTTTTCTGGATTTTGACTGGATGTTAGTGATCATAGCAGAATTTAGTGTAAGGAATACATAGGAGAAAATGCATGTTGACAAGGGGCCAATTTGGGCAGATTAAAAAACACAAAATTGCCGCAAAGACGCATTACATGCTTTTCTGCAGCTTCTCCATTGAAGTCTATTGAACCAGAATAGCACTGTTTTGTGTAAAAAAAAAACTCCTTGCACTTTCCGAACACGCAGCAGCTGAAAAAATCATGGATGTAAACATGTCCCATAGGAAAACATGTACATGAACTGTAGTGTGTTTCTCCAAAAAGCACCAAAAAACACACAGAGGTGTGACCCAGACCTGAGATGTTTAGTAACATAATGGGGTTAAAAAAACTTAAATAAGTACGAAAAGAGCAAATAATCGCTACTGTAAAGCCCTGACACAGACCGATGGACCGTTTTCATTGGACAAAGCGATCGCGTGTGTGCCCCATTGGTTTGTTTTCCATCGGTGAAAAAAAATAAAACATGTTTTAAATGTTTCCTATGGATAAAAAAAACGATAGAAAAAAACAATCTTCTGTGTGGAACTCCATCGGTCAAAAATCCACGCATGTTCAGAATCAAGTCGACGCATGCTCGGAAGCATTGAACTTCATTTTTCTCTGCACATCGTTGTGTTTTACGTCACCGCGTTTTGGCACTGTCAGATTTTTGACTGATGGTGTTTAGGCAAGACTGATGAAAGTCAGCTTCATCGGATATCCGACGAAAAAATCCAGCATGTGTACACAGTTGGCGAAGAAGGGACTGTTGTGCTTGCAGAATCAGGAAGTTGATATTATTGTTTTGCTGTGGAAGTGGTAATTACCTGTGTTATGGAAGTTTGTACCTGCAAGTTTTTATCTGTAATTATGTAAAAAATTCCCTTACTTTCTTCTACTGTCTTCTCTCCTTTCTTTCCTTCCCTCCCTTTTTCTCCTTTCCGTCCTTCCCTCCATTCCTCTCCTTTACTCTTTTCTTTCCTTGCCTCGCTTCTTCTCCTTCCCTCCATTCCTCTCCTTTACTCTTTTCTTTCCTTCCTTCACTTCTTCTCCTTCCCTCCATTCCTCTCCTTTTTTTTTTTTTTTAACGTACTCTATTCCTCGCCTCCTTTCTTTCCTTCCCTCAATTCTTCTCCTTTCCTTCTTTCTTTACTTCCCTTCATTCTTCTCCTTTCTTCGTTTCTTTCCTTCTCTAAATTATTCTCCATTCCTCTCCTTACCTACTTTCTTTCCTTCCCTCCTTTCTTTCATTCCTTAAATTCTTGTCCATTTTTCCTTTCCTCCATTCCTCTCCTTTCCTTCCCTCCATTCTTCTCCTTTCTTTCCTTTCCTATATTCTTCTACTTTCCTTTTGTCATTCCTTCACTCCATTCTTCTCCTTTCCTCCTCTCTTTCCTTCCCTCCATTCTTCTCCTTCCCTCCATTCTTCTCCTTTCCTCCTCTCTTTCCTTCCCTCCATTCTTCTCCTTCCCTCCATTCTTCTCCTTTCCTCCTCTCTTTCCTTCCCTCCATTCTTCTCCTTCCCTCCATTCTTCTCCTTTCCTCCTCTCTTTCCTTCCCTCCATTCTTCTCCTTCCCTCCATTCTTCTCCTTTCCTCCTCTCTTTCCTTCCCTCCATTCTTCTCCTTCCCTCCATTCTTCTCCTTTCCTCCTCTCTTTCCTTCCCTCCATTCTTCTCCTTCCCTCCATTCTTCTCCTTTCTTTCCTTTCCTATATTCTTCTACTTTCCTTTGTCATTCCTTCACTCTATTCTTCTCCTTTCCTCCTCTCTTTCCTTCCCTCCATTCTTCTCCTTCCCTCCATTCTTCTCCTTTCCTCCTCTCTTTCCTTCCCTCCATTCTTCTCCTTCCCTCCATTCTTCTTCTTTCCTCCTCTCTTTCCTTCCCTCCATTCTTCTCCTTCCCTCCATTCTTCTCCTTTCCTCCTCTCTTTCCTTCCCTCCATTCTTCTCCTTCCCTCCATTCCTCCTCTCTTTCCTTCCCTCCATTCTTCTCCTTCCCTCCATTCTTCTCCTTTCCTCCTTTCTTTCCTTTCCTCTATTCTTCTCTTTTTCTTTCTTTCTTTCTTTCTTTCTTTCTTTCTTTCTTTCTTTCTTTCTTTCTTTCTTTCCCTCAATTCTTCTTCTTTCCTTCTTTCTTTCCTTTACTCTATTCTCCTCCTTTTCTCTTTCTTTCTTTCTTTCTTTCTTTCTTTCTTTCTTTCCTTCCATTCTTCTCCTTTTCTTTTTGTCTTTTCTTCCCTCCATTCTTCTCCTTTCCTCTTTTCTTTCCTTCCCCCCATTCTTTTCCTTCCCTCCATTCTTCTCCTTTCCTATTTTCTTTCCTTCCCCCCATTCTTTTCCTTCCCTCCATTCTTCTCCTTTCCTCTTTTCTTTCCTTCCCCCCATTCTTCTCCTTTCCTCCATTCCTCTCCTTTCGTTCCTTCCCTAAATTCTTCTCTTTTTCTTCCTTTCTTTCCTTCCCTCCATTCTTCTCCCTTCTTCCATTCGTCTCCTTTCCTCCTTTCTTCCATTCTTCTCATTTTCTCTTTCTTTCTTTCTTCTACCTTTCCCTTTCTTTCTTTCTTTTACCTTTCCCTTTCTTTTTTTCTTCCTTTCCTTCTATCCATACCTTCCCTTTCTTCCTGTATAATTGTGCAGTAGTGTAACCACTCTGGAAGCTCTTTGGGGGACAGGGACTGGCATGAATGTGATGTTATTCTGTGTTTATAATATTTGGTACGTTATTTTTGGGGTGCAGGGACTTCTGGTGGCAATGACACCTTGGTTAGCAGCACCTTCAAAATCACTTTTCAGTCCTAACAGTTTATGGAGATTTAATATAAAGCGAGTAAAATAAGTATTGAACATGTCAGCATTTTTCTAGGCAAATATATTTCTAAATGTGCTATTGAACTGAAATTGTCACCACATGTCGGTAACAACCCATACATACAAAGACACCAAAACAAATAAGTTCAAAAATGGAGTTATGTGTAATAAAATTGAATGACACAGGGAAACTTATTGAACACATGAAGAAAGGGAGTTGCAAAAAGGCATTGAAAGCCAAGACACCAGCTGAAATCTCTCAGTAATTGGAAAGCAATCCTGTCCCTTGTCAGTGCAAATTAATATCAGATGGTTCCGTCTCAACTATTGGCCTAAACAAGGTGTCTCATTACCAAGGTGTCACACAAGAAACATGCCATGATGGGTAAAAGCAAAGAGCTCTCTCAAGACTTTTGCAACCTTATTGTTGCAAAACATACTGATGCCATTGGTTACAGAAGGATGTCTAAACATATGAATGCTTGTTCAGAATCTTGTTTAAAGTTTGCTGCATAACATTTAGACAAGCCTGTGAAATTCTGGGAGAATACAGTCTGGTCAGATGAGAAATTTTGCCGCGGATAGTGTATCTTTTTTTTTTCTTTAAAATTCTTCCCATTGCTGTCAATGGGCGAACGCCAATGTCGCCTGAAAAAAAGGGTCCAGGACTTTTTTTCAGGCGACAGGCGTACGGCGTCTATGAGATGTGAACCATCTCCATAGACAGCAATGGGAATTTCCCCCTCTAGCGGCACAAGTGTCCGGCGTCGGGCGTTTTGTCGCCTAGAATTGAATGGAGACTAAGCCGAAGTACCTAATTTTACCACAAAAAAATAGGGAAACGTATTGACTTGAGTATAAGCCGAGGGTGAGGATGCAGCAGCCACTGTAAGCAGAAAAGAGGGTCAACAGCCCATTTGCATGCCTCACTATGCCCATTGCAACATCACTGTGCCAATTGTCACTGTGCCAATCCTCACTGTGCCCATCGTCATTGTGCCCATCCTCACTGTGAAAATCCTCACTGTGCCCGTCGTCACTGTGCCCATTCTCACTGTGCCCATCGTCAGTGTGCCCATTGTCACTGTGCCAGTCGTCACTGTGCCCATTGTCACTGTACCCATCATCACTGTACCTGAAATTGAGAGGCTGCAGGCGTCCATTCAATGTTTAAAACTCGCGGTCTCCTCCTGGTCCCTTCCGTGATAGGCAGCTGATACAGTTCCGCCTATCACGGACGTTCTCTCATCCTCGGACTCGGTTTCCCAGCAGACACTGTGTTCAGTGTTCCGCCAATCACGGACGTCCGAGGATGAAAAGGTGTCTGTGATTGACAGAACACTGAACACAGTGGGCCAGATTCACATAGGTTAGCGGATCTTTAGATCCGCGTAACCTATGTGGTTTAAGATCCGCCGCCGCAATTTTTTGAGGCAAGTGAGTAATTCACAAAACACTTACCTCAAAACTTGCGGCGGCGTATCGTAAATCCCCCGGTGGAATTCAAATTCCGCGGCTAGGGGGAGTGTACTATTCAAATCAGGCGCGTCCCTGCGCCGATCGAATAGCGCATGCACCGTCCGGAAATTTTCCAGGCAGGGAAATTGCTCCCAATGACGTCGCTAGGACGTCAATGGTTTCGGCGTGAGCGTAACTTGTGTCCAGCGGGTTTGTGAATCGACGTACGCAAACGACGTAAAATTTCAAAATTCGACGCGGGAACGACGCCCATACTTAACATTGGCTGCGTCTCATAGAAGCAGGGGTAACTACACGCCGGGAAAACCCTTACGTAAACGGCGTAAAGTGACTGCGTCGGGCCCGCGTACGTTCGTGAATTGGCGTATCTCGCTGATTTACATATTCTCAACGTAAATCAGCGAGAACTCCCCCAGCGGCCATTTTAAAATTGCAGTTAAGATCCGACGGTGTAACACAGTTACACCTGTCGGATCTTAGGCATATCTATGCGTAACTGATTCTATGAATCAGTCGCATAGATACGACCGACGCTACTCTGAGATACGACGGCGTATCAGGAGATACACTGTTGTATCTCTATGTGAATCTGGCCCAGTGTCTGATGGGATGGGTGAGGATGAGAGAATGTTTGTGATAGGCGTTTCTCAGCAGACAGAGTTCCGCCTATCACGGAAGGGACAAGAGGAGACCGCGAGTTTTGAACGATGGACGCCCGCAGCCTCTCGATATTTCCAGGTACACTGACTCGATTATAAGCCGTAGGGGGGCATCTCGGCTTATACTCGAGTATACACGATAAATACATTTTAGTTAGCGTGTTCAATACTTTTCCCTGTGTCATTCCGTTTTATTACACATAACTTCATTTCTGAACGTATTTGTTTTGGTTTCTTAGTGTGTATGGATTGTATGGGTTGTTACCAACATGTGGTGAAAATGTCAATAGCACCTTTAAAAAATATATTTACCTAGATAAATGGTGACGCGTTCAGTACGTATTGTACCCGCTGTAAATAATCACTCCTTCGCTGCCAATAGATCAGAAACCTACCGATATCTCACGTGAACCCTCTGAGCTGCTGAAAACACTGTATATGTGTTCTCACATCAAACCATAAATACAGTGTTGTGCTTCTCTATATGTGGAAAAAGAAAACAAAGTACATACATATGCAAAAAATATTTGAATATGTAAGTGATACCACAATTCCAGCGCTTCAAAATGTACAACAAATATGTGATAAGATGAATGATACTACAACTTGTTGTGTACAGTATATGTATGCATTTTGTTTTCTGAGCAACACAACACCATTTTTTTTTTAAAGCGGAGGTCCACCCTTAAAAAAAGAAATTGTCAAAAAAGTCTCCAAAAAATTTGAATAAAATAAAATAAAATATATATATACATTTTTTTATATACTGTACTTACCAGAAATGACTGTTGCAGATCGTCCTAATCTGCCACTTCCTTGTCCGCGGTGATCTTCTCTCTTCTCCTCCTCACGTTGCCTCCTGGGAAATGGGGTGCGCTGTCTTCTGGGAACTGTGAGTCTCCCAGAAGACAGCCGCCCATTCACCAAGCTTAGTGCCAACTCACGCATGCGCAGTAGGAAATGTGCAGTGAAGCCGCAAGAGCTGCAGTGTGAATAAGCCCTTTTTTTAAAAGCTTATTTGAAAAATACAATGTAACATTAATGTTACATTGTATTTTCTTTGTTTTTTTTCATGTAGAAAACCCGCCACCAAGATGGGGTAAGTTCCGGCTTCTGCACTGACATTGGACCAATGTGCTGCCTATCATAGGAGGCGGGGCTCTGTTTGGCAGTGGCTGCTTGGTTGTGTCCAAGCTGTGTCGCAGCGGGAGATCCCTGCTCTGTGTGATCTGGCCCGCTCTCATCCCTGCGATCCCGTGCTCTGGTGAGGCTGCAATGATGGGCACTGGCGAGGCTGTATTGATGGGCACTGGAGAGGCTGCATTGATGGGCACCACTGAGGATGCATTGATGGGCTCTGGCGAGGCTGCATTGATGGGCACTGGTAAGGCTGCATTGATGGGCACTGGCGAGGCTGCATTGATGGGCACTGGAGAGGCTGCATTGATTGGCACTGGTGAGGCTGCATTGATGGGCTCTGGCGAGGCTGCATTGATGGGCACTGTTTAGGCTGCATTGATGGGCACTGGTGAGGCTGCATTGATGGGCTCTGGCGAGGCTGGATTGATGGGAACTGGTGAGGCTGCATTGATGGGCACTGGCGAGGCTGCATTGATGGGCACTGGCGAGGCTGCATTGATGGGCACTGGCGAGGCTGCATTGATGGGCACTGGTGAGTCTGCATTGATGGGCAATGGCGAGGCTGCATTGAAGGGCAATGGTGAGGCTGCATTGAAGGGCACTGGTGAGGCTGCATTGATGGGCACTGGTAAGGCTGCATTGATGGTGACCTTTAAACTGAATGTGATGTCATATTAAATCAACTTTAAGCTCTGCTCACATCTTGGCATCCCAGATACTGGGCAGAATCGCGGGACGCCCATGCGATCCTTAACACTTCCAAAGGCACCCCAATACCCAAAAGAAGTTGTCGCCCGACAAATCGCGGTAAAATCACGCAAACAGAATAGTGGGACGCCTGCCGCCCAAAAGAAGTTTTCTTTTTGGGCAACAGGCATTCCACAAATTCGTTGGGCGAAAATCACACTGCGATCGGGGCGTCCTGCGATTTGCCGTGATTCGGGTAATACATCATTATTATCTTTGCACTCTAAACATCATTCCATATGACATTCCTAGCACCATTGCCTTAAAGTGGATGTATAGGAATATCCAGTGGAGTGAACAGACTCATATTTGCTGTATCATAGAAGAATAATGCCTGTGACTTTTGCTTTATTTTTATTGCTTTTGTTTGTTGTTGTTGTTTTTTTTTTTAACTGTTGCAACTTTAAAGTGTGCAAAAGAGAAGCTACCAGTTTGTAACATGGTCATCACTCCTGATCTCTAAAATGAATAGATTATGTTTGCTAATACAAAGTTTGTTTGACATTGCGCCAACTTTTCTTTTTCAGACAGGATTCCATCATGGCCAAAGATAAGAAAGTTGAAGCCAATGACATTGAGGGGAAGGATCAAGTTAATGGGGATGTCACTGTGAACATTGCTGACCCCAACGCCAAAAGGTAACTGCGCAATAAAAACAATAAATGTGATTGTAGTAAAAAATTCTGGTTACATTTTCAAATGCTGGTCCTTCTGATAGTCGGCAAGTCTGCTCCTCTTCTGTCCGCCAAGGAGACACAGGGCCAGATTCAGGTAGAATTCCGGCGGCGTAACGTATTGCATTTACGTTACACCGCCGCAAGTTTTACGGGCAAGTGTTTGATTCACAAAGCACTTGCCTGTAAACTAGGGTTGTCCCGATACCACTTTTTTAGGACCGAGTACAAGTACCGATACTTTTTTTCAAGTAGTCGCCGATACCGAATACCGATACTTTTTTTAAATGTGTCCCCAAATGCAGCCATGTCCCCCCCATATGCAGCCATGTCCCCCACATATGCAGCCATGTCCCTCTATCCATGTCCCTCACATATGCAGCCATGTCCCTCTAGCCATGTCCCTCACATATGCAGCAATGTCCCTCTAGCCATGTCCCTCACATATGCAGCCATGTCCCTCTAGCCATGTCCCTCACATATGCAGCAATGTCCCTCTAGCCATGTCCCTCACATATGCAGCCATGTCCCTCACATATGCAGCAATGTCCCTCTAGCCATGTCCCTCACATATGCAGCCATGTCCCTCACATATGCAGCAATGTCCCTCTAGCCATGTCCCTCACATATGCAGCCATGTCCCTCACATATGCAGCAATGTCCCTCTAGCCATGTCCCTCACATATGCAGCCATGTCCCTCACATATGCAGCAATGTCCCTCTAGCCATGTCCCTCGATGCGGCGGCACGATGTGGCAGGAGCGGCGGGGGGGTGGAAAGGGGGGGAAGTATTCTATTTAGGTATCGGGGGTATTTGCGCGAGTACGAGTACTCCCGCAAATACTCGGTATCGGTCCCGATACCGATACTGGTATCGGTATCTGGACAACCCAACTGTAAACTTACAGGCGGCGTAGCGTAAATCCCTCCGGCGCAAGCCCGCTTAATTCAAATGGGGCGTGGATCATTTAAATTAGGCGCGTTCCCGCGCCGAACGTACTGCGCATGCTCCGTTTTGAAATTTCCCGCCGTGCTTTGCACGAAATGACGTCGCACCGACGTGATTTTTTGAACGGCGACGTGCGTTACGTCCTTTCCTATTCACGGACGACTTACGCAAAAAAAAAATGTAAAATTTGACGCGGGAATGACGGCCATACTTTAACATGGCAAGTCTAAATATAAGCCAAAAAATAGCAGCTTTAACTATACGCCGGAAAAAGCCGACTAGCGACGATGTAAGAGAATGCGACGGCCGCGCGTACCTTTTTGAATCGCCGTAAACAGCTAATTAGCATACCCGAAGCGGAAAACGACGCAAACTCCACCCAGCGGGCGCCGAAGTATTACACCTACGATCCGAAGGCGTACGAAGCCGTACGCCTGTCGGATCGAAGCCAAAAGCCATTGTATCTTGGTTTGAGGATTCAAACTAAAGATACGACGCGGGAAATTTGAAAATACGCCGGAGTATCAGTAGATACTCCGGCGTATTTCTTCTGTGAATCTGGCCCACAGATCCTAATGGATTACAAAAATGTAACTATTAAACAAATGACCTACATTGAATGTCCTTGTTCACTAGGAAAAAAAAGTATTAACCACTTAAAAACCAAGGGCCGGATTCAGAAAGATTGCCGTAAGTTTAGGCGGGCGTAGCGTATCTCGTATACGCTACGCCGCCGTAACTTTGAGAGGCAAGTCCCGTATTCACAAAGAACTTGCGCCCGAAGTTACGGCGGCGTAGCGTATATGGGCCGGCGTAAGCCCGCCTAACTCAAAATAGGCTGGTAGGGGGCGTGTTCTATGCTAAATAATAGTGACCCCACGTTTTTGACGCTCCTAATGAACGGCGCAGGCTCCACGAACCTACGAGCGGCCGTCGCATTTTTTAACGCCGTCTCTAGTCGGCTTTTTCCGGCGTATAGTTAAACCTGCTATTTGATGGCGTATGCAATGTTAAGTATGGCCGTCGTTCCCGCGTATAATTTAAAAAAAAAATTCACTTGCGTAAGTCGTCCGTGAATCGGGCTGGACGTAATTTACATCCACGTCAAAACAATGACGTCCTTGCGACGTCATTTAGCGCAATGCACGGCGGGAAATTTAGGAACGGCGCATGCGCAGTTCGTTCGGCGGGGGGACGCGCTTCATTTAGATGAAACACGCTCCCCTACTCGCCGATTTGAATAAGGCGCCGTTACGCCGCGAGAGATACACTACGCCGCCGTAACTTACGGCGCAAAATCTTTATGGATTCGAACCAAAGAGAAGTAAGTTACGGCGGCGTATCGTATCTCTGATACGCTGCGCCGGGGTAGGTCTTTGTGGATCTGCCCCTATAGATATATATTTATATTTATTTATTTAGCAGAGACCCTAGAGAATAAAATAGTGGTTATTGTAATATTTTATATCATACTGTATTTGTGCAGCGTTTTTTGGGGGGGAAAAAATACACTTTCATGAATAATAAAAAAAAAAGTAGTTAGCACAATTTTTTGTATAATGTGAAAGATGATGTTGCGCCGAGTAAGTAGATACCTAACATGTCACGCTTTAATATTACGCACACTCGTGCAATGGCTACAAACTATCGTACTTAAAAATCTCCATAGGTGAAGTTTTATAACATTTTAACGGTCAACGAGGTACAGAGTCTAGAGCTAGAATTATTGCTCTCGCTCTAATGATCGTGGCGATACCTCACATGTGTGGTTGAACACTGTTTACATTTGCGGGCGTGGCTTACGTGGGCGTTCGCGTCTGCGCGTGAGCACGAAGAAATGGGATGCTTTAAAAAGAAAAATTTGTATTTATTTATTTATTTTTACACTGTCCCTTTTCATTTTTTTTTTTTATCACTTTTATTGCTGTCATAAGGAATGTAAACATTCCTTGTGACAGCAATAGTCACGTGTCAGGTATTTTTTTGGAGGGATCTGGGTTCTAGAAGACCCCAAATCCATGCTTTGCACTTAAAAGTATTCAAAATGCCAAGTTTTGCTATTTTGAATATTGACATATTGATAACCTTTAAGGCTCCAGTAAACCGGAAGTGATGTCATGGCGTCGCTTCCCTGGTTACTAGATCCGAGACCTGATCAAAGCCGATTCTGGGTTTGTTCGGGTCTCTGGCCAGCTGGGGGGACGGAAAAGCCAGAGTAGAGTGGCTGGAGGGGGGTTGTCCCCTCCCACTGCTTGTGATAACAATCAAGTGTCTGCTTAGCCGCATCGGAATTTAAATTTTAATAGACACATTTTTTTTTTACGAACATGCTGCATTTTTTAACAACGTTTTAAATTATGTCGTTTTTCGGGTTGTAAAAAAATGATCGTGTGTGGGCTAAAACGACGTTAAAAACCTGTGCATGCTCAGAAGCAAGTTATGAGACGGGAGCGCTCGTTCTGGTAAAACTACCGTTCATAATGGAGTAAGCACATTCATCACGCTGTAACAGACAGAAAAGCTCAAATCGTCTTTTACTAACACGGAATCCGCTAAAGCAGCCCCAAGGGTGGCGTCATCCGCATGGAACTTCCCCTTTATAGTGCCGTCGTACGTTTTGTACGTCACTGCGCTTTGCTAGTGATGAAGTTAGAAAAAACAAAATTTTTTCTACATGCCGAAAAACGTCGTTTTTTTAATGCCGAAAAATGATCGTGTGTACGCGGCATAAGGCTTTCACACAAAATAAATAGTACCGTATTTATCGCGGTATAACGCGCTCCCGCGTATACCGCGCACCCCTAAAGTGGCCCCAAATCCTGTGGAAAAAAAGTTTTTTTTGTACTTACAGTTTTGGTGTCTTGCGCGGCGTCCATTGGCGGCCTCGTCGGGTCCGGCATCCGTCTGCGGCTTCGGGTGTCCTCTTCGTCGGGTCCGGCGTCCTTTTGCGGCTTCGGGTGTCCTCTTCGTCGGGTCCGGGGTCCGTCTGCGGGCTTCGGGTGTCCTCTTCATCGGGTCCGGCGTCCTTCTGCGGCGTCCTCGCGTCCTCCCCGCTCGTTTCCTGCGCCGAGTTTGAATACTGCGCCGACATATACAGAGCGCAGTACACTCGTGTATTGTCGGGCAGGCTCGGCAACTCTCGCGCTCACGTCTTGTACGCCCAGGACGTGAGCGCGGATGGAGCCGAGACTGGCCGACTATACCCGAGTGTACTGTGCTCGGTATATGTCGGTGCAGTATTCAAAACTCGGCGCGGGAAAGTGGGTATCGGCGTATACCGCGCACCCACGATTTTGCCCTGACTTTCAGGGCAAAAAAGTGCGCGGTATACGCCGATAAATACGGTATATACTGATTTGGGTTATTTTTACCAAAGAAATGTAACAGGATACATTTTGTTCTAAACTTATGAAGAAAGGTTATTTATTTGCAATGTTTTATAACCAAAACAAAAAAAAAACGTGTTCTTCTTTTAAAATTTTCAGTATTTTTATATTTATAATATTTAATATATATATACATATATATATATATATATATATATATATATATATATATATATATATATATATATATATATATATATATATATATATATATATAAAAAAACAGTGGTGATTAAATACCACCAAAAGCTCTATCTGTCTCATAAAGATGATAACAATTTCATTTGGGTACAGTAATGCATGACTGAGTGTCATTCAAAGTGTAACAGCGCAGCAAGCTGAAAATTGGCCTGGGCAGGAAGGGGGTGAAAGTGTCCGGTATTGAAGTGGTTAACGGCTTTCTGACCGTATATAGTATATACACGGCAGCAAATCGGCTCCTCTACGCTGGATCACGCACCTGTCTGTTATCCTGCAATTCCGGGTCTGGGGCACGTATGCGTTGCTAGTGGATTGGACACAGCGAGGGGCCAACGAGCACCGGCGATCGTTCCAGAGAGAAGCAGAATGGTGGTCTGCCTATTTAAACAACACAGATGGCAGTTCTATGAGAGGGGAAGGTAGTGATCCTGTGTTTCTGCTAAGCAGGAATACAGATCTCTGCCTCCCCACAGTACAAGCACCCCCCTTTAACCCTTTGATCGACCCTGATGTTAACCCTTTCCCTGCCAGTGTCAGTGTATATTTTCAGCACAGATCACCGTATTAGTGTCACTGGTCCCCAAAAACGTTGTGTCCGATTTGTCCCCTGCAATGTCGCAGTCCCGCTATAAGTCGCTAATCATTACTAGTAAAAAAAAAAAATATGAAATTCCATAAATCCATCCCATGTAACTTTTGCGCAAACCAATCAATATATGCTTATTGGGATTTTTTTTACCAAAACTATGTCGCAGAATACATATTGGCCTAAATTGATGAAGAAATTCGTTTTTTTTTTTTCATTTTTTTTTTTTTATAGCAGAAAGTTAGAAATATATATATATATTTTTGGTCTTTTTTTTGATTATAGCACAAAAAATTAATACCACCAAAAGAAAGCTCTATCTGTGGGGAAAAAATGACGAAAACGGTATTTGGCTATAGTGTCACACGACCACGCAGTGCCGTATCGCAATAAATGGCCTGGCCATGAAAGGGGGTTAGAGAATACGCATAATATATTGCTCATCTGACCATTACATTTTATTTCTTGATTATTATAATTATGTGTCCAGTGTAAAGTGTACGCCAGTCCAGGAGTGAAATATAGATGACTGTGTTTCTTGTTGGTCTGAGCCGTAGGAAGTTTATTACATTGGGACTTTGGACTTTTCCTGAACATGTACTTTTTCACATGCATGGAACAACATGCTTAGGTACAGTGTTAGAGAACGATATATCAGTGCAATAAATCAGAAGAGCTTTAAAGTAAATATCTATAAACCTGGAGCAAAAACTAGACTTTGACATACAAAGTGTGTGTTACAGTACTGCCTGTTTCTGTAGGATATCAGCAAAAGGGTCATAAATCTATCTATCTGCTATCTATCTATCATTAGTACCACTGACCGGTAAAGCGAATAACATTGATTATCTGTTTACAATGGCACCTAAAAGTGGGTGAAATTTTTTAGGCAGCAAGTGAACATGTTGTCTCTGAAGTTAATGTTGTGGAAGCAGAAAGAATGAGCAAACATAAGGATTTGAGCGACTTTGACAAGGGCTAAACGACAGCTAGATAGCTAGACGACAGCTCTTGTGCAATGTAGGGTTGCCACCCCATCCCTTCAGGCCGGGTTCACACTTGTCCGACAAACGCTCCGACATTGGGAGCTCATGTCGCATGACGTGTGAAAATCAATGTTTCCCTATGAGAGCCGTCTTAACTGGTCCGACACATGTTGGTCCGACTTTGAAAATACTCCCTGTCAGTGGCGGCTGGTGCTCAAAATTTTGGGGGGGGGGGCGCAAACGAAAAAAAAAAAAAATGCAGCCTCACTGTGCCCATCAAACGCAGCCACTGTGCCATCAAATGTCACCACTGTTCCATGCCATCAAATGCAGCCACTGTGCCATCAATTTGCACCACTGTGCCATGCCATCAAATGCAGTCACTATGCCATGCCATCAAACGCAGCCACTGTGCCATGAATTGTCACCACTGTTCCATGCCATCAAATGCAGTCACTATGCCATGCCATCAAACGCAGCCACTGTGCCATCAATTCGCACCACTGTGCAATGCCAATAAACGCAGCCACTGTGCCATGCCATCAAACGCAGCCACTGTGGCATCAATTGTCACCACTGTGCCATGCCATCAAACACAGCCACTGTGCCAATTGTCACCACTATGCCCTTTAATTGTCGCCACTGTGCCCATTGTCGCCCCCCGTGCGTTTAGCTTAATCGCCTTTTCACAGCCCCTCCCTGTAGGCGAGCGCCTGTCCGATCGGACGGCGCCGCACTACTCGCGCATGCGCACTGCCGCTCGCGCATGCGCAGTGGGTGCCCGGCCGTGAAGCCGAAAGCTGTCACTGCCGGGTGCCCACACTAAGAGGGGGGGCGAGGAGCGGAGCCCCAGCCGGCGCGTCGCTGGAGCCATGGAGCAGGTAAGTGTCAGTTTATTAAAAGCCAGCAGCTACACTTTTTGTAGCTGCTGACTTTTAATAAACTTAAAAAAAAGGTGGAAAACCCCTTTATGGCTTGATAATAAAACCTGGAAGCTGATTGGTTATTATGCAGATGTGCACCAGATTTAGCACTCTCCAGTTTTAGTAAATTCCCCTATATAGATCTTTAGTTATCAGTAGAGGGATCACCAGAAAGAGAATGGAGGTCCTGATTGCCCCATATAGATCTTTGGTTATCACTAAAGGGATCACTAGCAAAGGGGAGACGTGAATGAAACCTTTAAATACATGAAGGGTGTAAAAAATGTTCAGGAAGGCAAAATTTTCCATATGAAGGGTCAAGAACAATGAGGACATGACCTCAAACTAACAGGAGGAAAGTTCAAACCTAATCTTAGAATTTATTATTGTTGATGCTTGGAATAGACTTCCGTCAGAGGCAGTGACTCAACCGCAATTGGACTTAAACATGCTTGGGACAAACATAGATCCAGCGCGACTATCGGTGGTGCTGTGTGTCGCTCCAACACAATGCATCTACGATCGTGGTAAAGAGCCTATGACATAGGCTCTATACCAGGGATATGCAATTAGCGGACCTCCAGCTGTTGCAAAACTACAAGTCCCATCATGCCTCTGCCTGTCAGAGTCTTGCTATGCCTCATGGGAATTGTAGTTCTGCAACAGCTGGAGGTCCGCTAATTGCATGTCCCTGCTCTATACAAATGATCAGCTGTTATTGGTCACAGCGGTAACCAGGAAGTTCCAGTAAATGGCTTTCCTCAGTTCGCGCTGACAGAGAGAGACGATTGGCGGCTTTCCTGACAGCGAGGGGGGGGGTCTGCGCTGATAATCAGCACATTGGTTATCAGCTCAGCCCCCATCAGAGGTGACCACCACATCTGTCAATCACTGCCCATCAGATGCCAGTCAGTGACCATGAAAGTGTCCATTAGTAACACCTGTCTGTGCCCATCACATATGCGAATCAGTGCCACCTATCAGTGCCCATCAGTGGCACCTATCAGTGCCGCATATCAGTGCCGCCTATCAGTGCTGCATATTAGTGCCTCCTCATCAGTGGCCATCAGTGCCGCCTCATCAGTGCCCGTTAGTGCAGCCTCATCAGTGCCTATCAGTGAAGGAGAAAATAAAATTTTATAACAGAAACAAAGAAAAACGTCCAATATTTCGGTCTTTTATGCTATTATGTCACTATGGACCAAAATCACTGGGGAATGTTTCCAACACCTCGTTGAATCTAAGGCCACGAAGAATAAAGACAGTTCTGAAGGCAAAAGGGGGGTCAACCTGGTACTAGCAAGGTGTACCTAATAAAGTGGCCAGTGAGTGTATGTTTTGGTTGGACTGAGCCTTTAAATACCGTATTTATTGGGGTATAGCGCGCTCCCGCGTATAGCGCACACCCCTAAAGTTGCCCAAAATTCCTGTGGAAAAAAGATTTTTTTGTACTTACACTTTTGGTGTCTTGCACGTCGTCCATCGGCGGCCTCGTCGGGTCCGGCGTCCGTCTGCGGCTTCGGGTGTCCTCCTCGTCGGGTCCGGCGTCCTTCTGCGGCGTCCTCGCGTCCTCCCCGCTCGTTTCCCGCGCAGAGTTTGAATACTGCGCCGACATATACAGAGCGCAGTACACTCGCGTATGGTCGGGCAGACTCGGCTACTCTCGCGCTGACGTCCTGTATGTCCAGGACGTCAGCGCGAGAGGAGCCGAGACTGGCCGACTGATTTTCAGGGCAAAAAAGTGCGCGGTATACGCCGATAAATACGGTACATGGAAAGGACAGCACCACCCATGACAATGTGATTGTGAAAGGGAGAGCTATCTCTTAAATGTGACTAAAAATAAAATTGCGGAAATGAAATGGTGCGCCGCTGATAAAAAGCAATAAAATCCTGGTACGGCCTCTGTGACAAAATGTCATGTGTCTATATATAGCTCCACTCTGGCATTTTTATCTATTACTGACAGTGTACTTTCCATGATATTTAATAACACAGATTCCTGATAATATAATGTGGTCCCAGTCACTATGGATTAAAAGAAAACTAGACATTTCTTGAAAAAATAATAGGCCCTAAGTGACCGAAAAAAAAAAAAAAAAAAAAAGTACCAAATTCAATTATTCTTACTTTTTTTATCATGCACAATAATGTCCTCCTTCTATCAAGTTAGACCTAGAGGACCTACAGTATCTATCAAAGTGTTTGTAAGAAGCTGTCATTTAGTGCTGGCATTTGTTCCACCCATGTCCTGTTGCTTGTTTGGCATCTACACAACTATTACTGATTAGCATTGATAAAGGTGCAGAATTATTTGGACGGATAGTCCCCCATGGAAAACCCGGAGCAGGGGAGGTCAGTCAACAGATTGTAGGGGCCTGAAGGTCACCCCTGATGGCTGAGAATTCAGAGGCCAACACACATTTTGGTGCCTCGAGTGTTAGACATGTTCCTGGGTATATTTGACCCACTGATTCCAAAAATTGCACCAAATTTTCCCTATCGGCTGTACAGCATAAATCCCATAAACCACTGTTCACTCTGGTCACCCGTTAACCACTTCCCGTATGGGTACGCCGCTGGACTTTTGGGTATGTAGTTCATACAAATGTTAATCTCGCTAGGAATTTAAAAAAAATGTTTATTGGTTAAAAACAACAGATATAGCCAGAGGCCCGGATTCACGTACGAGTTACGTCGGCGTATATGCAGATACGCCGTCGTAACTCTGAGTCCGAGCCGTCGTATCTATGCGCCTGATTCTTAGTATCAGTTACGCATAGATTTGTATTAGATGCGACCGGCGTAAGTCTCTTACGCCGTCGTATCTTAACTGCATATTTACGCTGGCTGCTAGGGGCGTGTAAGCTGATTTACGCCTAGAAATATGTAAATCAGCTAGATACGCCAATTCACGAATGTACGCCCGGCCGACGCAGTACAGATACGCTGTTTACGCTAGGCTTTTCCCAGGCGTAGTTACCCCTGCTATATGAGGCGTACATGAGGCGTACCAATGTTAAGTATGGACGTCGGGCCAGCGTCAGATTTTTCACGTTTCACGTCGTTTGCGTAAGTCGTTCGCGAATACGGCTGGGTGTCATTTACGTTCACGTCGAAAGCGGGTTAATTTGGAGCATGCGCACTGGGATACTTTCACGGACGGCGCATGCGCCGTTCGTAAAAAGCGTCATTTACGTGGGGTCACATTAGATTTACATAACACACGCCCACATCTACCACATTTGAATTAGGCGAGCTCACGCCGGCCTATTTACGCTACGCCGCCGCAACTTTGGTTTGAGAATACGGCACTTGCCTGACAAAGTTGCTGAGGCGTAACGTAAATAGGATACGTTACGCCCGCAAAAAGATACACGGTTCTACGTGAATCCAGGCCAATGTGTTTTTTTTTCTTTTAAAGGAAAGGACTCACCCTTCTTTAGGGTTAACATAAAAAGAACAATAAAGATCTAATGAAAAAAAAATGACAACCCATATCAATATTAATAAAAATAATATCCATACCAATATCGGTAAAGTTTTTAAAATTAGCCCGCCAATAAAATTAATGAACTATTAAAAGTGATTCTTTTTTATTGTCAAACTAATCTTGATTACTATTCCTTTATTTTGATTACCGTTTTAACTGATTTATATTGTTCTTTACATGTAATGCCGCGTACACACGATCGGATTTTCCGATGGAAAAAGTCAGATGGGAGCTTTTGGCCAGATATTCCGACCGTGTGTATGCCCCATCGGACTTTTTCTGTCAAAATTTCCAACGGACTTAGATAGAGAGCAGGTTCTCCATTTTTCCGATGGAAAAAAAATTCCTGGCGGAAAATCCGTTTGTCTGTATGGAATTCCAACGGGAAAAAAAAAAACGCATGCTCGGTAACAATTCGGCGCACGCTCGGAAGCATTGAACTTCTTTTTCTCGCCTCGTCGTAGTGTTGTACGTCACTGCGTTCTTAACGCTCAAAAGTTCAGAGAACTTTTGTGTGACCGTGTGTATGCAAGCCAAGCTTGAGCAGAATTCCGTCGGAAAAACCATCCAACTTTTTTTCCGACGGAAATTCCACTCGTGTGTACGGGGCATTAGTCTTGAAGGGGTAATCCTTTTCCCTGACAATGGCCCAGATTCAGCTTAGCTTGCGCGATATTTGCGGGGGAGCAGGGCAACGATTTTGCCCTGCGCCCCCGCAAATATTTTGCGTTGCCCTCGATTCACGGAGCAGTAGCTCCGTGAACTGCGAGGGCGCGCCGGCAAATTTGCCCGGCGTAAGCGCGCGCAAGTTAAATGATCCCGCCGGGGGCGGGAATCATTTAAATTAGGCGCGCTCCCGCGCCGAGCGTACAGCGCATGCTCCGTCGGGAAACTTTCCCGACGTGCATTGCGGCAAATGACGTCGCAAGGACGTCATTTGCTTCAAAGTGAACGTGAATGGCGTCCAGCGCCATTCACGAAGCACTTACGCAAACGCCGTGAAATTCAAATTTCACGGCGCGGGAAGGCCGGCTATACTTTAGCATTGGCTGCCCCTGCTATTAGAAAGGGCAGCCTTGCGCTAAAGTTGCCGTACGGAAACTCCGTACCTGGCTTGCACGGGGGCCGCGCAAGTTTGTGAATCAGTTGGTAGTATGCAATTTGCATACTACACGCTGATCACAATGGGAGCGCCCCCTAGCGGCAAGCACAAAAATGCAGCCTAAAATCTGCGAGGCATAAGTGCCTTATGCCGCGCAGATTTTAGGCTGCAGTCGGTGTAACGAGGTTCCTGAATCAGGAGCACTCGTTACACCGGAGCAAGTAAGCAATTGCGCCGTGTAACTTATGGTTACACGGGCGCAATTGCTTCTTGAATCTGGGCCAATGTTGGCTGCATCTGTTGTTTTTAGCCAATAAACATTTAAAAAGATTATTGAAAATCAATAAAAAGATTAAACAAATAAAATAGGACTTTACATTTACTTTAACATAAACAATGTGTATGAAGTGTAAATTTTACTTTTTTGAGGTTCTAATCACTTTCTACACCCCTGTGTAAGGAACTCTAGATATGACCACCACTGAGCTAGAGGAATGGAAAAGCATGATTGTTCTGCTGCATAATCAGTCAGGTACCAGGGGAATAAAGATTCAGTTATAGCACTGGGACTGCCATAGCACACATCAGCCCATCCCTTGGGAAAGACACGGCGTACACATGTTGCTCATGTCCTTCGGAATCTTTCATTGTACAAAATAATTGTAAGCTACAATATTTTTTTTTTACATTAGCTACACCAATCATGTAAGGTTTTTTTTTTGTTTTTTTTCACAAAGAATCTTTATTGGGTGAATAATAAAGCATAATACATTGTACACTTACAGAAGCACAATAACTGTGAAGGATTGTATACATCAACAAATTAACAATCATAAAGAGGTGGCAAATAATCAATTCCATATAGGCATATATGTAGCAAAAGTGCCTTCATTTTAGAACTAAGATGAGAGAATATAGTTGCTAAATCAAGCAAGTTTGTGAAGGGGGGGGGGGGGGATGGGGACAGGGGGAGGATGGGGGGAGGGAAAGGAAGGGGAAAAAAAAAAAAAAGTTATAAGTCCTGAAATGTTTCAATATCTACTCCTATCTATACCTTTATTTTATAATAGATTTGTAATGTTGAGAGTCTTTGAATGTTGACCAGTTAGACCAGGTTGCATAGAATTTAGTAATTCTTTCTTGGGAAATACTAATGAGTTCCTCAACTTTTTCCATGCTATTTATTCTCCTGAACCACTCAGCTTTCGTTGGAGTGTTAGAAGACCGCCAGTGGGAAGGGATACAGTGCCGTGCTGCATTAATCATGAACATGGGAAGTGATTTCAAATACTGATTTTTAGGCAAAGAACTGAAATGTAAGAGATACTGGGCCGGGGTAAAGCTTAGGTTTGACGATGTAACTCATTTAACTGTTTCATGTACCGATACCCAGAAGGACTGAATTAGAGGACATGACCACCAAACGTGTAGCATATGCCCTCCTCTCTTTTACATCTCCAACATCTGTCAGACACCAGGGGTGAAATTTTATGAAGAATTGTAGGGGTTCTATACCATCTGGTGATGATCTTGAAGCCACTTTCTTGTGTGGCCACATTTAGTGATCCTTTGTGTGCGTGAAAATAAATTGTCTCCCAGTCATCTTCAGTCAATTCTATGTCGAGATCTCTTTCCCATGCTTTACAGGATGAGCTGGAGAAGTCATTGTCGTCTTCAAATAGAGAGTTGTAAACAGTCGAGATAATATGTCTGTGTGGGGATGTTTTAGTGCAGAGATTTTCCAGCGAAGTGAGGGGCCTTTTCCAGTGAAGGACGTTCTCGTTGTTGGTTAAAAAGTGTCTAATTTGAATATAATTCCACTGAGATAAGAGGGACTGTTTGATATCATTTAAGATGTCCTCTCTAGAGAGGAATTTCCCATTTTTAACAAAGTGTTTTGCCAGGATCTCTTTGTATGGCCATTGATGTGTTGGAAACGATTTTTCCATGCCTGGGGGAAAGTCAGGGTTGTGTCGTAGCGGCGTAAGGGGGCTTAGCCATGGAGACTGATTTTTGACTTTAAAAGTATTACGGAAGCTTTCGAGTGTGGGTCCAATAAGTGGATGTGTTTTTAGGAAGTTTGGGTGATACTTGGGATTGATCCATGGTAAAGTTTTTAGCTCATGAGGGTATTGCGCTTGTTCTAGGGAGACCCAGTCTTTCACTGTGTGATGTATATTCCAGTCTACAATTCTCGTCAGTAGGGCAGCTTGATGGTACTTCCTAAGGTCGGGTAGGGCTATTCCACCTCTGCTTTTGGGTAAAATTAGTCGCGAGAATTTGATTCTAGGGGATTTACCCCTCCAAATGAATAAGGAGCACGCTTTTCTAAATGCGGCGAAAAATGATAAGGGGATTTTGATTGGGATTGTCTGCATAATATAGAGAAACCTTGGCAGGATGGTAATTTTTATCAGGGAGGCTCGACCAAACCAGGATACATTTAGGGCGTTCCATCTTTTCAAATCTTCCTGTGTTTCTCTTAGAATGGGTTCGAAGTTGAGACGGAAGAGGTCTTTCATGTTTTTTTAACAGAGATGTTTTATTGAGAAAACAAAGCAGGTTTACATTGTCACAGATAAATATAGGTACAGTAAGATACAAAAGAAAAGTTACAGAATCGCCTCAGGAACTTAGAGCAAGATAAAATTACTAAGTGCAATACCATATCAGGGGGAGAAACATCATATCCCACACCCAGCCAACCCTCCCCCGAACCCCAAGGGAGAAGACAAATATCCATACCAGGATTCATACTCGGCCCCCGCCCCCCCAAGGGTCACCTGAGGGAAAAGAAGTGGGAGTAGGATAAAAAACAGGCTCCCCTCGGAGGGGAGGGGGGGGAAGGGGCAGGGGGGGAGAGTGCAAAGCAGAGCGAGTGGAAGTCACACGTCACTGATCACATAACACATCACCAAGTATTCAGGTACAGCATATTATTCAGACCAAAACCCAACATTAACCCCTGGCGTCAATCCATCCAGACCACACCTTGTCAAACTTTGCTGGGCACTGTCTACTTTCATAAGTGATCCTGTAAAGTGGTAGAACGTTGTTGATAGACTGGGTCCAAGACTCCACCGTAGGTGGGTCAGCTGCCTTCCATTTAAGAAGGATTTCCCTCCTGGCATAGAAGAGGGAGAAGGTGAGAAACAGTTTAGAGTACCTGTCACCCTGCGTCTCCTCCAGATGGCTCAAAAGGAGAACCAAGGGGTCAATCGGGACCTGCAGCTGAGACACCGAACCCAGGATCCCAGCCACCCGGCCCCAGTAAATCTGAATCTCGGGGCATGCCCACACCATGTGCCAAAATGAGCCCTCCTGAACCCTGCATCGCGGACAAAGGGGGTCCGTCTGGGGGTAGATGCGGGCCAACCTCTGGGGAGTGTAGTAAGCCTGATGAAGGAACTTAATTTGTATGAACCTGTCCCTAGCTGCTATAAGTGACGGGATGAACGTGGAAACACATTCCTCCCACTTTTCATCATCCAGGTCAGGTATATCAGCCTTCCACCTTTCGAAAGAGCGAGTCGACCCGGAGTCATATGCAACTGTCAAGTAGAGGTAAAGGGTGGAGAGGGGTCGCCCCATGGTCCGCGAGGTCAAGAGCCTCTCGATCGAGTCAGATTGGAGCGTCAGCGAGTCCGGAAATTGGGCAGCGTACGCATGTCTAAGTTGGCAGTATCTGAATGTCCAATGTGCAGGGATAGAATATTTGTCCCTCAATTCCCTAAAGGTCATAAGCGCGCCGTTGGATACGATATGTTTCAGAGTAGTGATCCCCTTGCTGGCCCAAACCGAAGGGTCAGGAAGGGAGTACAGGTGGGGTAACAGGGGGTTGCCCCAGAGAGGTAAATGCGGGGAGATATGCGAGGGCCTCGCGTAGATCACCCTAGCGTCCCTCCAGGCTCTAAGCGTTGTTTTCATCGGGACCGTTACCGAGAGGGCCGCACGACAACCCCTGAATGCAAGGTTGCTCAGGGCGGCATATGAGCCCAAAATGGCGGCCTCCAACGTCACCGCCGGATTCTGTTTGGGTTGGGCAAACCACCACCGGACGGTGACCAGGACAGCCGCCCAATAGTACAGTTGGAAGTTCGGGAGCGATAAGCCACCACCCGAAAGGGGCAAATACAGAGTTTTTTTAGCTATCCTAGGAGCTCTACCCGCCCAGACAAATGTCCCCACCTGACTCTCAAGTTTTTTGAAGAAGGCTCTGCAAAGATGGACCGGGGTGTTCCTGAAGTAATACAAAAATTTGGGCAGAAGCACCATCTTAATGAGGTTAATTCTGCCCACCGGTGTTAGCGGGAGTGAGCGCCACGCCGCGAAGTTGGCAGTGACCTGTTTCATCAGGGGCTGAAGGTTACGCGTCACAAAGTCCCCCAACTCCACCGTGATCTTTATCCCCAGGTACTTGATTTCCTGAACCCACTTAAGCTGCGACCGGGCGTTAGAGTCGATAGGGGAGGGGTGGAGGGAGAAAAGCTCCGACTTGTCCCAGTTTATACGGACTCCGGAGAAGCCGGCAAAGCGGTCAAACTGGGCCAAGGCTTTACCTAGGGAGTCAGCCGAATCAGCCAAGTATAACAGGGCGTCATCCGCATATAGGGAGATTTTTTCATGGAGAGGACCAACCCGTATTCCCCGTATGCCCTCATCTGCCCTAATGAGGGCCGCCAGGGGTTCTATGGCCAGTGCAAAGAGCCCCGGAGAGAGGGGGCAGCCCTGCCTCGTGCCCCGCTCCAGCGGAAAAGGGTCCGAAAGGCAAGCGTTGGTACAGACTCTGGCCCGGGGAGCCTTATAAAGGAGCTGAACCCAGGAGATGAATCTAGGACCAAAGCCAAATTTGGCGAGAACTGCCCACAGGTACCTCCACTCTACCGAGTCGAAAGCCTTCTCGGCATCGAGGGAGGCCACCAGTGTCTGACCCCTGTCGTCCGCCCTGGCTATGTGGGAAAATAGTCTCCTCAAATTGATGTCAGTACCCCTGCCCGGCATGAAACCCGTTTGATCGGGGTGAACCAGGGCCGTGATAACCGTGTTCAAGCGAATAGCAAGGACCTTAGCCAGCAGCTTGGCATCAACATTTAATAATGAAATGGGCCTGTAGGAGGGGCACAGGGAGGGATCCTTACCCGGTTTCGGGATAACAACAATTACTGCATCGCCCATGGAGTCGGGGAGGGAACCCAAAAGCTCAGCCGCCACCAGCATCTCCCGCAGCCTAGTAGCTAGTACGTCAGGATATTGTTTATAAAGTTCAACAGGGAGACCGTCAGGGCCAGGAGTCTTACCCGGCTGCATAGTCTTAAGCGCCGTAAGGATTTCGTCAAGGGAGATAGGTCTGTCCAGGGAGTCTCTGTATTTGTCGGTCAGGACAGGGACATCGACCTCGTCAAGGTAAAGGGTCAACTCGTCATCCGCAAAGGTCACCTGCGATTTGTAGAGGCGACGATAGTACGTAGCAAAGGTGTGGTTAATGTCCTCCGAGGTGTATAGGAGACCCCCATCCGAACCAGCGATCTGGGGGACAGACATGCCCCCCGAGCGCTCCCTAGAGAGCCAGGCCAGGAGCCTACCCGATCTCTCACCCTGCTCAAATATACGTTGGGATTGGGCTAACAGTTTTTTTTGAGTCAGGGAGGCACGAAGGGACATGACTTCCGTTGTCAGGGATTGGAGCCGAACGTAGTGTTGGGGTTCCCGGGAGCGGACGTAAAGCGCCTCCTGCGCCGCAGCGGCATCTTCAGCCGCAACCAGCGCAGAGCGCCTCTCCCTCCTAACCCGCGCTATGATGGTCTGATACTGACCCCTGGCAAAAGCCTTAAAGGCGTCCCAGACCACATTCAAGGAGGCCGAGGCCGGGTTAGTGGCCCAGAACCCGTCCAGGACCCCTGTAAATTGAGATTCCACATCGCGGTCCGAGATCCAAAATCTCGAGAGTCTCCATAGCCTGGCAGGGTTCCCCGCATCACCCAAGCACACCAACAGGGGGGCATGGTCCGAAATCCCCCGGGGAAGTATCTTGACCTCTTTGACCCTAGACAGGACCGACTGACCAGCGAAGGCCAAATCTATGCGGGAGAAGGAAGCGTGCGAGGCAGAGTGACAGGTGTAGGCCCGCTCCTGAGGGTGTTTCCACCTCCAGACGTCAGTCAAGCCATAGGCCTCGGCCCAGGAGAGTAGTCCCGGGGATGAGGGGCCCACACCAGCCATCCTGTCCACGCCCGGTTCAGGGGCCATATTGAAGTCTCCCAACAAAATCATGTGGTCTGAGGCAAAGTCAGCAAGGATGGCAGTTATCTTGTTCAACAGTACAAGGGAGGCTGGGGGGGGGAGGTAGAGACCGACAATGGACCAAGTCTGGGAATGGATTCTAGCGTTGATGACCACATACCTGCCGTCTGGGTCCAGCGCCAGGTCGAGGAGCTTGAAGGGTAGGGATTTATTAACCAGGACACTCACTCCCCTAGCAAAGGTGGAGTACGTGGAGTGATAGTGGCTGGCCACCCACGGCTTTTTAAGAGCCAAGGTTCTACTGCCCACAAGGTGGGTCTCCTGAAGAATGCAAACGTGAGGGGCATGAGATCTAATGAATTGGAACACCAGTGACCTCTTAACCGGAGAATTAAGGCCCCTGGTGTTCCATGACATAATGTTAAGTGCCGTCATTGTAATCAGCGGGAGGGAAATTTGGCGGACCAAAGAAGGGAGGCTCCATGGAGTCTGCCGGCAGGACCCGAGACGAATCAAACACTCCAAATCTAAACTTTAAGCTGTACCATATATAGTCAATAAAACATCTGAACAGTAAATAAAACAAAAACCAAAAACAAAATGATGAAATAAAAGGGGCGAATACCCATAATAACATCAGCCCATGAAGGGCAACAGTCCCCCCCCCCCACCCCGCTCATTCCCCCAAAACTAGGAAGAGCTTCCACTCCCCAAACCCAACTCAGCACGCTGGCTGCAAAAAGGGGGGCAAATGTGCAAGCGGCGAGGCTAAGCCCACCAGTCAGTCCAGGGGGTGTCCGCTTGAGCACGACGCCCCTCCACTCCCGGCCTCTCGAAGAAGGGTTATCAGGCAGAAGGGGCAGGAGAACATGAAGGGTAGTAGTTCAAGGAGCAAAAAAGACAACCTCCATGCCCCAGCGCCAGGATGGCGATTTCCAGCCATTGCAGCCCTCCCCCCAAATAAAAGAAGCGGGAGACAAAACAAAAAAAAAAAAAAAAAAAAAAAAAAAAGGTGGGGGGGAAAAGAAACAAAAAGGAAACCCCCCCCCCCGAGGTGAAGGGCACAATCAGGCTGCAAATGAGAAGGCTTTTCCAGAGCAGTCTCCTGAGGTAATCAGGGGCACAAAACTTTGCGTTACAAATAAAAAACCAAAAGAAAAAAACAAAACGTCTCTCGGTGGGACAACCACCCAGCAAATCCCCCAAGGATGAACAGCCCCACCACCCAATGAACCCACAGGTACAGGGGTCCCCAACAGGGAGTCCATGGCAGTGTCAATAGAGGGTGAGGCTGGGGAACGGAAATCATTCACCCCGAAGAACACGGGGAGGGAAAGACAGGGTCAGAGGGGCATCGGACAGGGTACCTCCAGGGAGGGGGCAAAGGGAACCATGGGGGGGAGGCCGGGCACCAGGAACTGGGCCGGGAGTCCCATCCGAGAGGAACAAAGTACAAATCCAGGGCGAGGGCAAATACTCACGGGTGCCTCATCAGCCGTGCGGAGGTAGGGTGTCAAGCCAGGCAGAGGCCTCCCTCGGGGTGTTGAAGAAACGGAGGGACTCACCATCCTGCACACGGAGTCTGGCCGGGAAGAGGACACTATACTTGATGTTCCGGGCCCTCATCGCTCCCTTGACCTGGTCGAAGGACTTGCGCTGCCTCTGGGTTTCGACGGAGTAGTCGGGGAATATCATCAGCCTGGTGTTCTCAAAGCGGATCTCCCCCTGCTGCCTGGCTGCGCGGAGGACTTCATCCCTGTCCCTAAAGTTAAGCAGCCGCAGTATGAATGTCCTCGGGGGGGCTCCCGGGGGTCCCTGCTTAGGGGGGACCCGATGCGCCCTCTCTGCGGTGTAATGGGGGGAGAAGCGCGCGTCCGGGAGGACGGAGCGCAGCAGGTCCTCCACGTAGGCCGTCGGATCTTTGCCCTCGACCCCCTCCGGGAGGCCGATGATGCGGAGGTTATTTCTCCGGTTTCTATTCTCGGCGTCCTCCGCCCTGGATTCCAAGGCCTTCACTTTAGTATGGAGGGTGCGGAGGGACGCCGATTGCTCCATAGAGTCATCCTCCAGCAGCCCGATGCGCTGTTCCGTCTCCGTGACCCTGGATCGGAGCTTATCCATATCCTGCCGGATAAGGCCTACGTCCATCTGTACCTCCTCAATTTTCGTCGTCAGGGTGGACTGGCATGTGGCTATAGCCGCCATCACCTCCGGGAGCCAGGACGGCCGAGGATCCGAGGCGTCCATAGGCGGCTGGGCCGCCATGCGGGAAGAGCGCGTGGCGCGCGGCTCCACGTGGAAGGCCGGAGAAGCGGGCGGTGATATCTCCGGCTGCGGAGGGAATTTGAGCCTCTTGCCTTTTCCGGACTGCGCCCGGGGGGTCCCCCGCCTCATCCAGCTGGTAGCGAGCGGGTGATCAGGCGGCTGCAAGGCTTGGAAGCGGGTAAGTAGCGAGAAGCCGGCGGAGCTCACGGAGGATGCGACCGCTCACGTCGCCATCTTGGACACGCCCCCAGGTCTTTCATGTTTGATGAGATTTCAATTCCTAAATATGTGATACTGTGGCTGGCCCACCTAAATGGGAAGTTTTTCTTGCATAGTTCTACCTTATCATTGGGTAATGAGATGTTGAGGGCGTTGGATTTGGAGTGGTTGATTTTGAAATTTGACAGTAAATGGAAGTGATCTAGATCTTTTAGAAGGTTAGGTATGGAAATATGAGGATTCGAGAGAAAAAGAAGCATATCGTCCGCGAAGGCTGCTATTTTATATGTTTTGTCCTGAATCTCGATTCCCACAATGTCTCTATTTGATCTAATTTTATTAAGCAGGGGTTCAAGTGTTAGAACAAATAATAGTGGAGATAGGGTACATCCCTGTCTGGTTCCGTTGCGAAGGTTGAAGGCGTTCGATAGGTGGCCATTGACCCTGACTCTTGCTGTTGGATTAGAATACAGGACTTTAATATATGATCTCATTTGGGGCAAAAAAACTATATGTTTTAGTACTGCATCGATAAAATCCCATGCCACTCTATCGAACGCCTTTTTGGCGTCTAGGGACAAGAAGAAGCCTTGTTTCCGCTTAGAGGTTAGCCAATGGTTTATGTTAAGAGCTTTTATTGTATTATCGCGACCCTCCCTACCCGGGATAAATCCAACTTGATCTAAGGAAACCAAAGAAGTTAATAAGGGTAAGATCCTATTTGCAAGGATTTTAGCATAGATTTTCACGTCTACGTTTATTAAAGAGATAGGCCTGTAATTGGTAACCTGGGTCGCGTCTTTACCTTCTTTGGGTATTACCGTAATATGTGCTTCTAAAAGTTGTTTGGGGGGGGTGTTGTTCTGAGTGAAGAGATTGGAACGTCTTTAAGAACCTCGGTTTCAGTATTTCAGTGAAAGTTTTATAGTATTGTAAGGGTAGGCCGTCCGGGCCTGGGGCCTTGCCTATCTTCATTTCTTTGATAGCTCTGTCGAATTCTGGGCCTGAGATGGGATTTTCTAGTTATTTTGCAGCATTCCCTGAAATTTGGGGAGGGCCATATTGTTCTAGGAAGTCTTGTATAAGTTTCGCTCTTTTATCTGATTTCTGCGGGCATTTAGGATTGGAAGGAATGTTGTAGAGGTTTTGGTAATAAAGTTCGAACTGTTTTGCAATCTCGTCATTCGAGGAACGCATCACGCCTTGTTTGTCCCCTATCTGATGAATGGTGTGAGCGGTTTTCTTGTTTTGAACTGCTTTTGCAAGTAATCTGCCGCATTTATTTCCTTGCTCGTAGTATATCCTGTGTCTCAATATATACTGTCTTTTAATTTTCATGTTTAGCTCATCAGACAGGAGTGCCCTAGTGTGCGTTAGCTCGTCGAGTGTAGAAATTGCCAAGGTTCGCTTGTGTGTAAGTTCTAACTGGTGGATGCGTTCTAACAGGGATCTTATTTTAGATTGTTGTTCTTTTTTTATGCTTGTCAGTTTTTTAATAAACTCTCCCCTTATGACACATTTGTGAGCTTCCCATTGTGTAGTCAGTGAAGTATCGTCATTTTCGTTGCGCATAAAGTAATCGTTTAATGTCTTCTTAAACTCTAATGTGTCAGAGGGGTTTTTCAGTACCGCTGTGTTGAGTCTCCAGGTCTTGGTTATTTTGTTCTTTTCTGGGAAAGTCAGAGTCATGGTCACTGGGTGATGATCTGAGAAAGTCATAGGTTCAATTATTGAGTCCGTCAGAAGTGGAAGGTCAGGCTGTGAGAGGAGGAGGTAGTCAATTCTGGAATACTTTTGGTGTATATTGGAGAAGTATGTGTAATCTTTAGTCTGAGGGTTCAGGATTCTCCATGTATGTAAGGTTTTATATTTAAGGTTTTATATTTTTAGGAATTAAAAAGTTAAAGGGTTACTAAACCCACAACAGTAAAATCAGTCTGTATATGCAGTAAAGTATACTTGTTAGGCTTCATTTCCATGGACGTTTTTACAGCCACTTTTCTGAGCGTTTTTTGCAGCTTAAAAACAGCTCTCTATGTTAGTCTATGGCCTCATGCCCACCATGACGTTTTTGAGCTGTAGATGGCTGAGCCGTTTTTAAGCTGCAAAAAAAAACCAGGACCAGTGCGTTCTGAAGCTCCAGAGTAGAGCTGTAAAAACGCCAGACATTAAAAAACGCTCAAAAACGCGTAAAAACGCTCAAAAACGCTACCGCTGCGTTTTTGAGCTCCAGCTCAAAAAAATAAAAAAAAAATAAAAAAAATACAAAAAAAAAAACATGGACAGGCGTTTTTAAGCTGTAAAAAAGGCTAAAGAAAGTGGCTGTAAAAACGTCCATGGAAATGAAGCCTTATACTCACTGTGGCTGTTTGATGCTGTCTTTTCTCATCCTCCTCTTCTTCCACTGTCCCCAATCCATCTCCTAAGATAACAGAGCATTTGGAGTAATTGTGCACATGCTCAGTTTGGTGTGTTGTGCTAGAGAGGTTTTTATTTTTTTTCTTCTTGGGAGAGTGCATGTGATCAGCACAGGGCCAACCAGCACTGTCCAGACAGAGGGTCAGGGGGCCTGCAGCCTCATAGGACAGTCATAGTAGAATGAAAATTCTTCCTGCAAGCTTTAAGCAGACATTGATAGAAGTCACAGGACTGCCATATACGGCTGATGAGAAAAGGTATTTATCAGTTTATATTTACTAAAATAATTGCATTTCCATGTTCTGTGTACTGTGGGAGACCATATATAGTGAATTCAGGATCCTGGGTTTAATTACACTTTAAGTGAAGAATAACAAAATGTTTCTCCTAATCTTTGTTATTAAAGGCAAAATCCTATCATGCATTTTGGTTGTTTCAGTGCTGCTCCATTTCAAGAACCCTGGTGTCTGCACAGCTTTATTAAACTGCTTGATTCACAATTGGGATATCTACAGTTGCGGCTGGTGGGCTTTTCTTCTGGGGGGGGGGGTGCAAGCAACCAGTGCTAACCCCCTCCGTCTGGCGCAGCGGAGCGACATTGATGCCCCCTTGCACCATTGGCGGCTGTGGGACTCGAGGCACTGTCAGCCAGCTAACCTCCCCCCCAGGTCTGTCACTTACTATGTGATGGGTGGGCAGTCCCGCCGCTGGCTGGGTCCTCCAGGCAGCGGCGGGTCTACAGTGTTTCCTCTTCCACAACGCTAGGCATCCAATAGGATCGCCTGGTGCTTTGGCCAATCGGGAAACAGGTCTCACTGACCTGCCTCCTGATTGGCGGGGAGGCACTGTAGTGTGCCCACCCAATTTTGAAGCCTATTAGAGCCTATTAGAGCATCTGGCTCTAATCAGGTGCTTAAAAAAAAAAAACCTGAAAAAAAACCTGACCCACTATAGGAATCCATGTGTCCGGCGTCCTAAAAGCGTGCCACAATGCATGGGCCGCTACTGGATATCTATAAATGTGAAAATACAGTATATTACCTCTGCTAAAGTCTGCTGATATGAAAACTGGCAAATAGCAGCTTTAACCCCTCCCACCTGCAATCTATAGATTATTATTATTATTATTATTATTATTATTATTATTCTACAGGATTTATACAGTGCCAAAGGGTCTGAGTTCCCCCAAGTTCCCCCTGAAAAAAAGCCCTGGATTTAGGTCTGAAAGGACGGGTCAGGCCCCGTAAACACGACCGGTTCATCCAATGAGAATGGTCCGACGAACCGTTTTCATTGGTCCACCGCTGAAGTGGCCTGATGTGTGTACACAAAATCCGTTCGGGTCAGAACGCGGTGACGTAAAACACACGACGTGCTGAAAAAAACGAAGTTCAATGCTTCCAAGCATGCGTCGACTTGAACCGATGCTCTTGTGTACTAACCATCGGTTTGGACCTATCGGTCAGTGGGCCATCGGGTCACCGGTCCGAAGCTCCGGGACCGCGGGTCCCGCGGACCCGATCGCCGCTCGAGTGCGGCGATCGGTCCCCGGAGCTGAAGAACGAGGAGAGCCGTGTGTAAACACGGCTTCCCCGTGCTTCACTGTGGCGGCGTATCGATCGTGTCATCCCCTTTATAGGGGAGACACGATCGATGACGTCACACCTACAGCCACACCCCCCTACAGTAGTAAACACACACAAAGTGAACCCTAACTCCTACAGCGCCCCCTGTGGTTAACTCCCAAACTGCAACTGTCATTTTCACAATAAACAATGCAATTTAAATGCATTTTTTGCTGTGAAATTGACAATGGTCCCAAAAATGTGTCAAAATTGTCCGAAGTGTCCGCCATAATGTCGCAGTCACGAAAAAAAACGCTGATCACCGCCATTAGTAGTAAAAAAAATAAAAAAAATAAAAATGCAATAAAACTATCCCCTATTTTGTAAACGCTATAAATTTTGCGCAAACCAACCGATAAACGATTATTGCGATTTTTTTTACCAAAAATAGGTAGAAGAATACGTATTGGCCTAAACTGAGGGAAAAAAAAAATTGATATATGTTTTTGGAGCCACGTCGCACGACCGCGCAATTGTCTGTTAAAGCGACGCAGTCCCGAACTGTAAAAACACCTTGGGTCTTTAGGCCTCATATTGGTCCGGGGCTTAAGTGGTTAAGCAAGTTCTATAATTTTTGTCCGACGGAAAAAAGACCGATGGGCCGTACACACGGTTGGTTTGGACCAATGAAACTGAACTTAGGTCCATTTTCATCGGTTTAGTCCGACCGTGTGTACGCGGCCTCAGAGTCCAGGATTACACCTAGCACCCTGGTGTGAGGGGAGGGACTAATAATTGTATTATTGATCTTGATGGAAAAGTCAGAGAGGAGGGCACGGGTGAGGGGATTAACACTGCCTTTCACAATACTTCATTAATTGTCACCTGTTAAAATTGGCATATAGCATTTCCTATCAAGTAGCACTCAGACTGGGGGAGGGCAGGACAGTACTAGGAGC